>NC_068439.1:87415390-87417095 GCF_023373465.1 Oncorhynchus keta | reverse complement strand
CTCTCCCTCTCTCTCTCTGTCTCTCTCTTCTTTCTCCCCTCTGCTCCCCTCTCTCTCTCTTCTCTCTCTCTCTCTTGCTCTCTCCTCCCTCCTCTCTCTCTGCTCTCTCTCTATGTCTCTCTCTCTCTCCCTCTCCTCTCTCTCTCTCTCTCTCTCTCTCTCTCTCTCTCTCTCTCTCTCTCTCTCTCTCTCCTCTTCTCTCTTCCCTCTCTCTCTCTCTCTTATGTCTCTCTCTCTCTCCTCTCTCTCTCTCTCTCCTCTTTCTCTCTCTGTCTCTGTCTCTCTGTCTCTCTCTGTCTCTGTCTCTCTCTCTCTCTCTCTTTTCTCTCTCTCTCTTGAGGAAATGGTTAGCTTTAATCCTGTCTGTCTGTCTGTCTGTCTGTCTGTCTGTCTGTCTGTCTGTCTGTCTGTCTGTCTGTCTGTCTGTCCGTCTGTCTGTCTGTCTGTCTGTCTGTCTGTCCGTCTGTCTGTCTGTCCGTCTGTCTGCCAAGCCCTGCCATTGTTGGCATGTAGTCTGCAAAGCATTTGTGGCATTTATGCCACAAACACACACACACACACACACACACACACACACACACACACACACACACACACACACACACACACACACACTCCTCTGAATCAATAGTAAAGTCTGTTCTCAGAGCTGTATGGTGACGTCAGCGAAATGGTGACAGTTATTATGGGATTACCTCTGTTCTGGGGCCTTCTGATGAGGTGAGGAGAGGAGGAGGAGGATAAAGAGGAGGGGCAGGGGGAGGAGCAGGGGGAGGAGGAGGAAGATAAAGAGGAGGAGTTGGAGGAGGAGCAGGGGGAGGATCAGAGGGAGGAGGAAGATAAAGAGGAGGGGCAGGGGGAGGAGTAGGAGTAGGGGGAGGAGCAGGGGGAGGAGGAGGAAGATAAAGAGGAGGAGTTGGAGGAGGAGCAGGGGGAGGATCAGAGGGAGGAGGAGGAAGATAAAGAGGAGGGGCAGAGAGGGAGAGGAGTAGGGGGAGGAGCAGGGGGAGGAGGAGGAAGATAAAGAGGAGGAGTTGGAGGAGGAGGAAGATGAAGAGCAGCAGGGGAGGAGGCGGGGAAGAGGTGGAGGAAGATAAAGAGGAGCAGGGGGAGGAGCACGGGGAGGAGGAGGAGGAGGAGGAGGAGGAGGGAGGAGGAGGAGGGGAGGGTAGGGAGGAGGGAGGGAGGGAGGAGGGAGGAGGGAGGAGGAGGAGTTGAATAGGTATATATAAGAATTCATACCCCATGACTTTTCCACATTTTGTTACTTTACAGCCTTATAATTGATTCAATAACTTTTTACCCCATAATGACAAAGCAAAAACAGGTTTATATATATATCACATAATATCTGTCTCTCTGTCTCTCCTCTTCTGTCGCTCAATTGGTAGGCATGGCGCTTGCTAGCATGGGGTAGTGGGTTCAATCCCGGGACCACCCATCGTAGAATCTTATGCACATGACTGTAAGTCGCTTTGGATAAAGCGTCTGCTAAATAAGCATATATTTATTATATATATATTATACATAATGTTGTGCACTATATGGATGCAGTTCTGCCCAACTCAGTACTTTGTTGAAGAGACAACACGGCAGCAATTATATTAACCAGTCTTTATTATTATTATTATTATATTATTCTGGGTATGACGCTAAATTTTCCCAGCCAGAGGACGGACTTGAACCCGATCGAACATCTCTCTCA
>NC_068439.1:87388114-87415290 GCF_023373465.1 Oncorhynchus keta | reverse complement strand
TTCTAGTATAGTCCTATCCACTCTGTAATATATATTCCAGTCTAGTCCTAACTCTCTGAGGCCTGTGGGAGCTGGTGGACACATGCTGTCTGTAGGGGAGAAGGAACAGAACAGTCACCTGTGATAAACACTTTCTGATGAATTCAGCTTTTCAGGTTTCAACACATATCTGTACCGGGGCAGCTGGGACAGGGACATGGACAGGACTGGGGGTAATGCTGGGACAGGGACATGGACAGGACTGGGGGTAATGCTGGGACAGGGACATGGACAGGACTGGGGGTAATGCTGGGACAGGGACATGGACAGGACTGTGGGTAATGCTGGGACAGGGACATGGACAGGACTGGGGGTAATGCTGGGACAGGGACAGGACTGGGGGTAATGCCGGGACATGGATATGGGATAATGCTGGGACTGGGACAGGGACATGACTGGGGGTAATGCTGGGACAGCGATATGGGATACTGCTGGGACTGGGACAGAGCAATGGCTGGGGATAATGCTAGACTGGGACAGGGCCAGGACTGGGGGTAATGCCGGGACATGGATATGGCTGGGGATAATGCTGGACAGGGACATGGCTGGGGATCATGCTGGGACTGGGACAGGACTGGGGGTAATGCTGGGACAGTGATATGGGATAATGCTGGGACTGGGACAGGGACATGACTGTGGGTAATGCTGGGACAGGGATGTGGGATAATGCTGGGACTGGGACAGGGACAGGGACATGACTGGGGGTAATGCTGGGACAGGCATATGGACATGACTGGGGGTAATGCTGGGACTGGGAAATGGCGGGGGATAATGCTGGGACAGGGACAGGGCTGGGTTTAATGCTGGGACCGAAACATGGACAGGACTGGGGGTAATGCTGGGACAGGGATAGGTCTGGGACAGGGACAGGGCTGGGACAGGGACAGGGCTGGGACAGGGACAGGGACAGGGCTGGGACAGGGGCAGGGGAAGGTCTGGGACAGGGACAGGGCTGGGACAGGGACAGGGGGACAGGGCTGGGACAGGGAGAGGGATGGGGTTAATGCTGGGACAGGGACAGGGCTGGGACAGGGACAGGTCTGGGACAGGGTCAGGGCTAAGTTCGCTTTGGAAAGTTTTTTACACAGTTTTTTACATCAGGATTTTTAAAATATTGAACTCATTGGTAAAAAAAACACTATAAAAATATTCTGTCTGAAATTAACCCCTAACATTCTGTCTGAAATTAACCCCTAATATTCTGTCTGAAATTAACCCCTAATATTCTGTCTGAAATTAACCCCTAATATTCTGTCTGAAATTAACCCCTAACATTCTGTCTGAAATTAACCCCTAACATTCTGTCTGAAATTAACCCCTAACATTCTGTCTGAAATTAACCCCTGACATTCTGTCTGAAATTAACCCCTAACATTCTGTCTGAAATTAACCCCTAACATTCTGTCTGAAATTAACCCCTAACATTCTGTCTGAAATTAACCCCTGACATTCTGTCTGAAATTAACCCCTAACATTCTGTCTGAAATTAACCCCTAACATTCTGTCTGAAATTAACCCCTAATATTCTGTCTGAAATTAACCCCTAACATTCTGTCTGAAATTAACCCCTAATATTCTGTCTGAAATTAACCCCTAACATTCTGTCTGAAATTAACCCCTGACATTCTGTCTGAAATTAACCCCTAACATTCTGTCTGAAATTAACCCCTAACATTCTGTCTGAAATTAACCCCTAATATTCTGTCTGAAATTAACACCTAATATTCTGTCTGAAATTAACCCCTAATATTCTGTCTGAAATTAACCCCTAACATTCTGTCTGAAATTAACCCCTAACATTCTGTCTGAAATTAACCCCTAATATTCTGTCTGAAATGAACACCTAATATTTTGTCTGAAATTAACCCCTAACATTCTGTCTGAAATTAACCCCTAACATTCTGTCTGAAATTAACCCCTATTATTCTGTCTGAAATTAACCCCTAATATTCTGTCTGAAATGAACACCTAATATTCTGTCTGAAATTAACCCCTAATATTCTGTCTGAAATTAATATTCTGTCTGAAATTAACCTCTAATATTCTGTCTGAAATTAACCCCTAACATTCTGTCTGAAATTAACTGCTAATTTTCTGTCTGTAATTATTCCCTAATATTCTGTCTGAAATTAACACTAAGATTCTGTCTGAAATTAACCCCTATTATTCTGTCTGAAATTAACCCCTAATATTCTGTCTGAAATTAACCCCTAATATTCTGTCTGAAATTAACCTCTAATATTCTGTCTGAAATTAACCCCTAACATTCTGTCTGAAATTAACTGCTAATTTTCTGTCTGTAATTATTCCCTAATATTCTGTCTGAAATTAACACTAAGATTCTGTCTGAAATTAACCCCTAACATTCAGTCTGAAATTAACCCCTAATATTCTGTCTGAAATTAACCCCTAATATTCTGTCTGAAATTCACAACTCTCACAAAAAGTTCAACATCTATAATGCATGTATTTACAAGGACGCAGAGATGGTAAAGTTATGTAAAGTAATGTGGTAAGACTGCACTACCCACAACCCCCCAGTACATACAGGAGGATGTAAGACAACACTACCCACAACCCCCCAGAACATACAGGAGGATGTAAGACAACACTACCCACAACCCCCCAGAACATATTAGAGACAAGAGCAGATCATATAAATACATATGCTCAACCCATTCACATTATAGATCGCCTTCTTTTGGAACACTTAGAATATGAAGACCTTGAACAAAGTTCCTAAACATTCAAGAAAATCTGAAAATTATTAATGAACCAGTCTTATACTCAGGGTGAAATGTAAATATATCTGCACCATGTTAGTTTCCTACTCTGCCATCCATGGGAAAACACACTGAGACAGAATGCCTTGTTAACACAAAATGCCAACTGAGCATTTTAGAACAAAGCAACAAGGTTTGGCGAGTCCTCACTACACCCAGCTGTCCTGAGACTAACTGACCCAGCACAAGCAGGTGTGTGTGTGTGTGTGTGTGTGTGTGTGTGTGTGTGTGTGTGTGTGTGTGTGTGTGTGTGTGTGTGTGTGTGTGTGTGTGTGTGTGTGTGTGTGTGTGTGTGTGTGTGTGTGTGTGTGTGTGTGTGTGTGTGTGTGTGTGTGTGTGTGTGTGTGTGTGTGTGAGAGAGAGAGAGAGAGACAGAGAGAGAATGAGTTAGACAGTGATAGAGACCTGTAGATTATACCAGCCTAAATCTGTACTGAGTAAAGATCCATGGAACGTTATGAAATGGAGTCAACGGGTGCCTGTTCATTCAAACAGTCATACTTCTCAAATCATGACCATAATACAACGTCTGTATTATGGCATGAATATTGATAGGGAGTTGAATATAGCAACGATGATATTGCGTATTTTGGAGGAGAGATGGAATTTACATTTCCCTCTGTCTCTTGAATTTGTCCAAATTCTATTTCTCATACATTTTAATATCGAGGGATATTTCACTTTCTCTGGTCATAGGAATGTAATTGGTGGACGAGGAAGCAGTGCCACTTGAGTTTCACCATCAGCTGGAAGACTGTGTCCCCTTTTCTCAGCAGGGGGGCAGAGTTACGGCGAGTCGGGTGAAAGGCGCAAAAACGTCATACCTGTCGGTTTAGCGGGACAGGAAAGTAAGAAACACCGTGAGGGCAAAAGGAAGCCAGCAGGATTGTATGTGTTGACATGGGCATTTCAGTAAACAAACAGAGCAAATCAACATCTGGTAGAAAACAACGCAGCAAAAGTTGAAATATTTGAACTCTGGCTACAAGTCCCGTCTCGGCGGGTGACTGCATTCACAACCAGGCTCAACGGTATTTACGGCCGTGCTCACATTGAAAACAATGACATCCGGTTTGCCGGATCTACCTCCTACCATCTAAACGCAGCATCACTTCTGCCCTCCCTCCCTCCCTCCCTCTCATCAGACCGGCCATCAGATGCAGGCCACCAGTCCAATAAAAAGCTATTTATTATGCTCACTCAGCTGTGCCTCACAATACATGTATTCATTTAGCTAGGCAAGTCATTTAAATACAAATTCTTATTTACACTGACGGCCTAACCCGGACAACGCCGGGCCAATTGTGCGCAATTGATTGTCTCCCAATCAACAGCCGGTTGTGATACAGTTTGAAATCGAACCAGTGTCTGTAGTGATACCTCTAGCAATGAGATGCAGTGTCTTAGACCTCTACGCCACTCGGGAGCCCTAATAGTGTGTGATCATATACCAACATTTTTTTTAAACATATTTTCAAAATGTTCTGAAAACAACAACATTGGCAGTGCAATTCAACTACTGCCAATATATTTTGGACCTATAGCTTATTTTATAAACATCATTTCTAGTAGGTTAATGTTGCATACGTTTGTGTTTTTAAGTCATGGTTTAAAGAAAACATATGAACTGTAGATCTTGGCTTGCTTTTGGACTCAGAATAGGTTGGTGACTACTGGTGTAGATGATTGTTCAAAGCAGTTTTCATACCTTTATTCTCGTGCCTTTGAATGGGTTCTGTACGTCAAATAGCCTGCAGGCTCGATGCTTTCAATTTGTCACAACGGCCCAAGTGAAGCAACTGAAGTCTTGGCCTGACTTTTACAGAAATGAAATACTTTTAATGTAGAAAACATCTGGGAGGATTATTGTCGCAGTTTTGTTTATTTTTGTAATGATAGATTGCTTGAATTTTAATCGGGCTTATATAATTTCACACGAAGAATTCGGTCTGGTGTTTTGACACGGACACTGACAAGAACATTTCCTAAGACCTTGTCATCAAAAATCCCCCTTGCGCGTTCAGTCAGACGTGGTTTTCCAGCTGCAGACGGTTTTATTTTGAGGTTCGGAGGCGCCCTCCTATCCAACCGAAGTCTGTAGTGGAGAGAAGTTTAGCAACTCAGCGCGCTGAGAGAAGCGAGTCCCATTTTCCGTTGGCAGGAGAGCTGAAGCTCACTATCCGTGCCGAACAGAGCGGAGCAAACAGACAGAGTCAGTCCGGTGGAGGGGACAGGAGAGCAGAGGAGAACTGGCTTGGTGGTCTTGACTCTTTCCCGTGCTCGCTGGCTGTCTGCTAACCCATAGTCTGTTGTGATGCGCATTCCCGTAGATCCCAGTGCCACGCGGAGGTTTAGCCCGCCGTCCAGTAGCCTCCAGCCGCTCCCGGCCAAGATGAACGAGCTCAACACGCCGTCCGGGACCGGTCAGCAGGACAGCACGGTGCCAAGGCTGCGCCTGCAGGAGAACCGCAGCATGGCAGAGATCATAGCGGACCACCCGGCCGAGCTGGTCCGGACTGACAGCCCCAACTTCCTCTGCTCTGTCCTGCCCTCTCACTGGCGCTGCAACAAGACGCTGCCCGTCGCCTTCAAAGTAAATACCACTCTCTTCTAGTACTGTATACGTTGTAATGAATAGAACACTTTCTTTAGGCAGCTGTATTCGTTCTATTGAATATTGAGAGAAAAGGTCTGACTGAATTCCTCTTGGCGTTTGGGTCAAACACGTGTATTTATATTTGTATAAAATATTATTACACTGCCCTTAAATGCGCATTACAAATTATGAGCTTGAATTTCCGTTTCTGCCAGAATTTTTGTCTATAGCAGGTCTGCACAATTTACCGTTGTAGTATTTCAGCAAATTAGAGTTAGAGACATAAAGACGTACCGTGCGTCTTTCAGGATATATAATTAACAGAGCATGTGATTTGTTTAAAGTTTATAATTGGGAGCAGAGAGGCGCAGAACAAAAACATGACGGATACGTTTCATTAACATGTTGGAAACCTTAATTCATATGACACATCTCTGTTATTGTCTCTGTATGGGAGACAGACGGACAGACAGGCTGGTGGAGGGGACATTAGAATCATGCCGTCGTGTCTCTCACCGCCATTAGATATTATTTCCTAATTGTACTTGTTGAAATAATTATATTGCTCTCTATTCAAATTAACTTAGAAAATGGGGGACATTTGACCATTGTTCTATTACATGTTGTTACTCTTAATTGTAATGTAATTCGACACCATGAAATGCATGTAGCTTCCATAATATTACCAGTCGCCGACACTAAATAAACCATACGTTTGATAGAAGACCTATATGTTTTCCCTCGCAATTCTAAAACGTCATCTATTGGTTGGAAAGTTATATAAATTAATATGGATGTTGATTTGTAGGCCTAATGCATCACAGACATGGCAGGGAGCACCAGTTCTATTACCTTCCATTAAAACAATTCATAGTTGATTTTTGATGTGTACATTTTTAATTTATTTTATTGTGCTTATGTGTTTATATTTTTTCCTTTTGACATATTGATAACGGCAATCAAATGCCGATATCCGCAACCGCTGAACGCTGTTCAATAAAGGCCTTTCAATATAATACTAATATAATTAAAACTGACAGAAGATGAATCTAATCTGTATATTAAATCTGTATATTAAATATATATATTAAGTGTTATTACAGAGATCTTACGGCCCTGTCATACTACCCAATCATTAGGTGTTTCTAATAAACCTTTGTAGTGTTGGTACTCTACGTTCTAATTGGACCACTTCTCGTGTTATTACACGGAGTTGTTTAGTTGTAGTTCCACCGTTGATATGCAACGTGTTAAGCTGTAGTCATGGTGTCAGATAAAGGATCTGTCCTCCAGCTATCTGGGGACTCAACACGATAAAGGAATGACTCTCTCCCTCTACAGAATGGATTCACTTACATGTCTTGTGTTTTTAAGAGATTCTGAATTTTCTCACAGTAAATTAACATCATTTTTTGGGGATTCATATTTCTAGAACTGAACCTCAGGAATACGTTTTTAGTGAGAAGGTCTCAGCCGCAGCAACTTATTTCTACGAAGTTCAGGTCCTCGTGGAAATATATAACACATGGTCTTATGGAAATATATAACACATGGTCTAATGGAAATATATAACACATGGTCTAATGGAAATATATAACACATGGTCTAATGGAAATATATAACACATGGAAATATATAACACACGGTCTAATGGAAATATATAACACACGGTCTAATGGAAATATATAACACATGGTCTTATGGAAATATATAACACATGGTCTAATGGAAATATATAACACATGGTCTTATGGAAATATATAACACATGGTCTAATGGAAATATATAACACATGGTCTAATGGAAATATATTACACATGGAAATATATAACACACGGTCTAATGGAAATATATAACAAATACGGTCTAATGGAAATATATAACACATGGTCTAATGGAAATATATAACACATGGTCTAATGGAAATATATAACACATGGAAATATATAACACATGGTCTTATGGAAATATATAACACATGGTCTAATGGAAATATATAACACACGGTCTAATGGAAATATATAACACACGGTCTAATGGAAATATATAACACATGGTCTTATGGAAATATATAACACATGGAAATATATAACACATGGTCTAATGGAAATATATTACACATGGAAATATATAACACACGGTCTAATGGAAATATATAACACACGGTCTAATGGAAATATATAACACATGGTCTAATGGAAATATATAACACATGGTCTTATGGAAATATATAACACATGGAAATATATAACACATGGTCTAATGGAAATATATAACACATGGAAATATATAACACATGGTCTAATGGAAATATATAACACATGGTCTAATGGAAATATATAACACATGGAAATATATAACACATGGTCTAATGGAAATATATAACACATGGTCTAATGGAAATATATAACACATGGAAATATATAACACATGGTCTAATGGAAATATAGAACACATGGTCTAATGGAAATATAGAACACATGGAAATATATAACACATGGTCTAATGGAAATATATAACACATGGTCTAATGGAAATATATAACACATGGTCTAATGGAAATATATAACACATGGTCTAATGGAAATATATAACACATGGAAATATATAACACACGGTCTAATGGAAATATATAACACACGGTCTAATGGAAATATATAACACATGGTCTAATGGAAATATATAACACATGGTCTAATGGAAATATATAACACATGGTCTAATGGAAATATATAACACATGGTCTAATGGAAATATATAACACATGGTCTAATGGAAATATATAACACATGGTCTAATGGAAATATATAACACATGGTCTAATGGAAATATAGAACACATGGTCTAATGGAAATATATTACACATGGAAATATATAACACATGGTCTAATGGAAATATATAACACATGGAAATATATAACACATGGTCTAATGGAAATATATAACACATGGTCTAATGGAAATATATAACACATGGTCTTATGGAAATATATAACACATGGTCTTATGGAAATATATAACACATGGTCTAATGGAAATATATAACACATGGTCTAATGGAAATATATAACACATGGTCTAATGGAAATATATAACACATGGTCTAATGGAAATATATAACACATGGTCTAATGGAAATATATAACACATGGTCTAATGGAAATATATAACACATGGTCTAATGGAAATATATAACACACGGTCTAATGGAAATATATAACACATGGAAATATATTACACATGGTCTAATGGAAATATATAACACATGGAAATATATAACACATGGTCTAATGGAAATATATAACACATGGAAATATATAACACATGGTCTAATGGAAATATATAACACATGGAAATATATAACACATGGTCTAATGGAAATATATTACACATGGTCTAATGGAAATATATAACACATGGTCTTATGGAAATATATAACACATGGAATTATGGAAATATATAACACATGGTCTAATGGAAATATATAACACATGGAATTATGGAAATATATAACACATGGAAATATAAAACACATGGAAATATATAACACATGGAATTATGGAAATATATAACACATGGAATTATGGAAATATATAACACATGGAATTATGGACATATATAACACATGGAATTATGGAAATATATAACACATGGAATTATGGAAATATATAACACATGGTCTAATGGAAATATATAACACATGGTCTAATGGAAATATATAACACATGGAATTATATAACACATGGAATTATGGAAATATATAACACATGGAATTATGGAAATATATAACACATGGTCTAATGGAAATATATAACACATGGAATTATGGAAATATATAACACATGGAATTATATAACACATGGAAATATATAACACACGGTCTAATGGAAATATATAACACATGGAATTATATAACACATGGAAATATATAACACACGGTCTAATGGAAATATATAACACATGGTCTAATGGAAATATATAACACATGGAAATATATAACACATGGTCTAATGGAAATATATAACACATGGAAATATATAACACATGGTCTAATGGAAATATATAACACATGGAATTATGGAAATATATAACACATGGAATTATATAACACATGGAAATATATAACACACGGTCTAATGGAAATATATAACACATGGAATTATATAACACATGGAAATATATAACACACGGTCTAATGGAAATATATAACACATGGTCTAATGGAAATATATAACACATGGAAATATATAACACATGGTCTTATGGAAATATATAACACATGGAATTATATAACACATGGAAATATATAACACATGGTCTAATGGAAATATATAAACACATGGAAATATATAACACATGGTCTAATGGAAATATATAACACATGGAATTAATGGAAATATATAACACATGGAATTATATAACACATGGAAATATATAACACACGGTCTAATGGAAATATATAACACATGGAAATATATAACACATGGTCTAATGGAAATATATAACACATGGAAATATATAACACACGGTCTAATGGAAATATATAACACATGGAAATATATAACACATGGTCTAATGGAAATATATAACACATGGAATTATGGAAATATATAACACACGGTCTAATGGAAATATATAACACATGGAAATATATAACACATGGTCTTATGGAAATATATAACACATGGAATTATGGAAATATATAACACATGGAATTATGGAAATATATAACACATGGTCTAATGGAAATATATAACACATGGTCTAATGGAAATATATAACACATGGTCTTATGGAAATATATAACACATGGTCTAATGGAAATATATAACACATGGTCTAATGGAAATATATAACACATGGTCTAATGGAAATATATAACACATGGTCTAATGGAAATATATAACACATGGTCTAATGGAAATATATAACACATGGTCTTATGGAAATATATAACACATGGTCTTATGGAAATATATAACACATGGTCTTATGGAAATATATAACACATGGCCTAATGGAAATATATAACACATGGTCTAATGGAAATATATAACACATGGAAATATATAACACATGGTCTTATGGAAATATATAACACATGGTCTAATGGAAATATATAACACATGGTCTAATGGAAATATATAACACATGGTCTTATGGAAATATATAACACATGGAAATATATAACACATGGTCTAATGGAAATATATTACACATGGTCTAATGGAAATATATAACACATGGAAATATATAACACACGGTCTAATGGAAATATATAACACATGGTCTAATGGAAATATATAACACATGGAAATATATAACACATGGTCTAATGGAAATATATAACACATGGTCTAATGGAAATATATAACACATGGTCTAATGGAAATATATAACACATGGTCTTATGGAAATATATAACACATGGCCTAATGGAAATATATAACACATGGTCTAATGGAAATATATAACACATGGAAATATATAACACATGGTCTTATGGAAATATATAACACATGGTCTAATGGAAATATATAACACATGGTCTAATGGAAATATATAACACATGGTCTTATGGAAATATATAACACATGGAAATATATAACACATGGTCTAATGGAAATATATTACACATGGTCTAATGGAAATATATAACACATGGAAATATATAACACACGGTCTAATGGAAATATATAACACACGGTCTAATGGAAATATATAACACATGGAAATATATAACACATGGTCTAATGGAAATATATAACACATGGTCTAATGGAAATATATAACACATGGTCTAATGGAAATATATAACACATGGTCTAATGGAAATATATAACACATGGTCTAATGGAAATATATTACACATGGTCTAATGGAAATATATAACACATGGTCTAATGGAAATATATAACACACGGTCTAATGGAAATATATTACACATGGTCTAATGGAAATATATAACACATGGAATTATGGAAATATATTACACATGGTCTTATGGAAATATATAACACACGGTCTAATGGTGTCACATTCTGACCTTAGTTCTTTTGTTATGTCTTTGTTTTAGTATGGTCAGGGCGTGAGTTGGGTGGGTTGTCTATGTTCCTTTTTCTATGTTGCGGTTTTGTGTTTGGCCTGGTATGGTTCTCAATCAGAGGCAGGTGTCGTTAGTTGTCTCTGATTGAGACTCATACTTAGGGAGCCTTTTCCCACCTGTGTTTTGTGTTTATTTTCTGTTCTGTGTTTTGCTTCACCGTACAGGAATGTTCGTTTTGTCGTTTTATTGATTTTGTTCAGTGTTCAGTATTCTTATTAAAATAATATGGACACTAACCACGCTGCACATTGGTCCTCCTCTTCTTCCACCCACGACGAGCGTTACACATGGAAATATATAACACATGATATTATGGAAATATATAACACAGGGAAATATATAACACAGGGAAATATATAACACATGGAAATATATAACACAGGGAAATATATAACACATGGAAATATATAACACAGGGAAATATATAACACAGGGAAATATATAACACAGGGAAATATATAACACATGATATTATGGAAATATATAACACAGGGAAATATATAACACAGGGAAATATATAACACATGGAAATATATAACACAGGGAAATATATAACACATGGAAATATATAACACAGGGAAATATATAACACAGGGAAATATATAACACAGGGAAATATATAACACAGGGAAATATATAACACATGGAAATATATAACACATGATATTATGGAAATATATAACACAGGGAAATATATAACACATGGAAATATATAACAAAGGGAAATATATAACACAGGGAAATATATAACACAGGGAAATATATAACACATGGAAATATATAACACAGGGAAATATATAACACATGGAAATATATAACACATGGAAATATATAACACAGGGAAATATATAACACAGGGAAATATATAACACATGGAAATATATAACACATGGAAATATATAACACATGGAAATATATAACACAGGGAAATATATAACACATGGAAATATATAACACATGGTCATAGTTCCTGCCAAGGCAGCAGCTACTCTTCCTGGGGTTTGTTATGGATCCCCATTAGTTCCTGCCAAGGCAGCAGCTACTCTTCCTGGGGTTTATTATGGATCCCCATTAGTTCCTGTCAAGGCAGCAGTTACTCTTCCTGGGGTTTATTATGGATCCCCATTAGTTCCTGTCAAGGCAGCAGCTACTCTTCCTGGGGTTTATTATGGATCCCCATTAGTTCCTGCCAAGGCAGCAGCTACTCTTCCTGGGGTTTATTATGGATCCCCATTAGTTCCTGCCAAGGCAGCAGCTACTCTTCCTGGGGTTTGTTATGGATCCCCATTAGTTCCTGCCAAGGCAGCAGCTACTCTTCCTGGGGTTTATTATGGATCCCCATTAGTTCCTGCCAAGGCAGCAGCTACTCTTCCTGGGGTTTATTATGGATCCCCATTAGTTCCTGTCAAGGCATCAGCTACTCTTCCTGGGGTTTATTATGGATCCCCATTAGTTCCTGTCAAGGCAGCAGCTACTCTTCCTGGGGTTTGTTATGGATCCCCATTAGTTCCTGCCAAGGCAGCAGCTACTCTTCCTGGGGTTTATTATGGATCCCCATTAGTTCCTGTCAAGGCAGCAGTTACTCTTCCTGGGGTTTATTATGGATCCCCATTAGTTCCTGTCAATGCAGCAGCTACTCTTCCTGGGGTTTATTATGGATCCCCATTACTTCCTGCCAAGGCAGCAGCTACTCTTCCTGGCATTTATTATGGATCCCCATTAGTTCCTGCAGCAGCTACTCTTCCTGTGGTTTATTATGGATCCCCATTAGTTCCTATCAAGGCAGCAGCTACTCTTCCTGGGGTTTATTATGGATCCCCATTAGTTCCTGTCAAGGCAGCAGCTACTCTTCCTGGGGTTTATTATGGATCCCCATTAGTTCCTGCCAAGGCAGCAGCTACTCTTCCTGGGGTTTATTATGGATCCCCATTAGTTCCTATCAAGGCAGCAGCTACTCTTCCTGGGGTTTATTATGGATCCCCATTAGTTCCTGTCAAGGCAGCAGCTACTCTTCCTGGCGTTTATTTTGGATCCCCATTAGTTCCTGCCAAGGCAGCAGCTACTCTTCCTGTGGTTTATTATGGATCCCCATTAGTTCCTGCCAAGGCAGCAGCTACTCTTCCTGGGGTTTATTATGGATCCCCATTAGTTCCTGCAGCAGCTATTCTTCCTGGGGTTTATTATGGATCCCCATTAGTTCCTGCCAAGGCAGCAGCTACTCTTCCTGGCGTTTATTATGGATCCCCATTAGTTCCTGCCAAGGCAGCAGCTATTCTTCCTGGGGTTTATTATGGATCCCCATTAGTTCCTGCAGCAGCTACTCTTCCTGGGGTCCAGCAACATTAAGGCGGTTACACATATAACATTACCATACATTCATAACAGATTTCACAACATATTAAAATGTATTTATTTAGCCCTTCTTACATCAGCTGATATATCAAAGTGCTGTACAGAACCCAGCCTAAAACCCCAAACAAATCGAATCAAATCAAATTGTATTTGTCACATACACATGGTTAGCAGATGTTAATGCGAGTGTAGCGAAATGCTTGTGCTTCTAGTTCCGACAATGCAGTAATAACCAACAAGTAATCTAACTAACAATTCCAAAACTACTGTCTTATACACAGTGTAAGGAGATAAAGAATATGTACATAAGGATATATGAATGAGTGATGGTACAGAGCAGCATAGGCAAGATACAGTAGATGGTATCGAGTACAGTATATACATATGAGATGAGTATGTAAACAAAGTGGCATAGTTTAAAGTGGCTAGTGATACATGTATTACATAAGGATGCAGTAGATGATATAGAGTACAGTATATACGTATAAATATGAGATGAATAATGTAGGGTAAGTAACATTATATAAGGTAGCATTGTTTAAAGTGGCTAGTGATATATTTACATAATTTCCCATCAATTCCCATTATTAAAGTGGCTGGAGTTGAGTCAGTGTCAGTGTGTTGGCAGCGGCCACTCAATGTTAGTGGTGGCTGTTTAACAGTCTGATGGCCTTGAGATAGAAGCTGTTTTTCAGTCTCTCGGTCCCAGCTTTGATGCACCTGTACTGACCTCGCCTTCTGGATGATAGCGGGGTGAACAGGCAGTGGCTCGGGTGGTTAATGTCCTTGATGATCTTTATGGCCTTCCTGTAACATCGGGTGGTGTAGGTGTCCTGGAGGGCAGGTAGTTTGCCCCCGGTGATGCGTTGTGCAGACCTCACTACCCTCTGGAGAGCCTTACGGTTGAGGGCGGAGCAGTTGCCATACCAGGCGGTGATACAGCCCGCCAGGATGCTCTCGATTGTGCATCTGTAGAAGTTTGTGAGTGCTTTTGGTGACAAGCCGAATTTCTTCAGCCTCCTGAGGTTGAAGAGGCGCTGCTGCGCCTTCTTCACGACGCTGTCAGTGTGAGTGGACCAATTCAGTTTGTCTGTGATGTGTATGCCGAGGAACTTAAAACTTGGTACCCTCTCCACTACTGTTCCATCGATGTGGATAGGGGGTTGTTCCCTCTGCTGTTTCCTGAAGTCCACAATCATCTCCTTAGTTTTGTTGACGTTGAGTGTGAGGTTATTTTCCTGACACCACACTCCGAGGGCCCTCACCTCCTCCCTGTAGGACGTCTCGTCGTTGTTGGTAATCAAACATACCACTGTTGTGTCGTCCGCAAACTTGATGATTGAGTTGGAGGCGTGCGTGGCCACGCAGTCGTGGGTGAACAGGGAGTACAGGAGAGGGCTCAGAATGCACCCTTGTGGGGCCCCAGTGTTGAGGATCAGCGGGGTGGAGATGTTGTTGCCTACCCTCACCACCTGGGGGCGGCCCGTCAGGAAGTCCAGTACCCAGTTGCACAGGGCGGGGTCGAGACCCAGGGTCTCGAGCTTGATGAAGAGCTTGGAGGGTACTATGGTGTTGAATGCCGAGCTGTAGTCGATGAACAGCATTCTCACATAGGTATTCCTCTTGTCCAGATGGGTTAGGGCAGTGTGCAGTGTGGTTGATATAGCATCGTCTGTGGACCTATTTGGGCGGTAAGCAAATTGGAGTGGGTCTAGGGTGTCAGGTAGGGTGGAGGTGATATGGTCCTTGACTAGTCTCTCAAAGCACTTCATGATGACGGAAGTGAGTGCTACGGGGCGGTAGTCATTTAGCTCAGTTACCTTAGCTTTCTTGGGAACAGGAACAATGGTGGCCCTCTTGAAGCATGTGGGAACAGCAGACTGGTATAGGGATTGATTGAATATGTCTGTAAACACACCGGCCAGCTGGTCTGCGCATGCTCTGAGGGCGCGGCTGGGGATGCCGTCTGGGCCTGCAGCCTTGCGAGGGTTAACACGTTTAAATGTCTTACTCACCTCGACTGCAGTGAAGGAGAGCCCGCATGCTTTCGTTGCAGGCCGTGTCAGTGGCACTGTATTGTCCTCAAAGCGGGCAAAAAAGTTATTTAGTCTGCCTGGGAGCAAGACATCCTGGTCCGTGACTGGGCTGGATTTCTTCCTGTAGTCCGTGATTGACTGTAGATTGAATTGAGATTCTACTTTGTCTCTGTACTGACGCTTAGCTTGTTTGATAGCCTTGCGGAGGGAATAGCTGCACTGTTTGTATTCGGTCATGTTACCAGACACCTTGCCCTGATTAAAAGCAGTGGTTCGCGCTTTCAGTTTCACGCGAATGCTGCCATCAATCCAGCAAGCAATGCAGGTGTAGAAGCACGGTGGCTTGGAAAAACTCCCTAGAAAGGCCAAAACCTAGGAAGCATCCTAGAGTGGAACCAGGCTATGAGGGTATTAAGTGTGTGCCCTCTGGCCTCTACTCTACTACCACATATCTTCAACCAGAATCCATGTGTACATGCATGTATAGTGTGTATGTTATCGTGTGTATAGTGTGTATGTTATTGTGTGTATAGTGTGTATGTTATTGTGTGTATAGTGTGTATGTTATTGTGTGTATAGTGCATATGTTATTGTGTGTATAGTGTGTATGTTATCGTGTGTATAGTGTGTATGTTATTGTGTGTATAGTGTGTATGTTATTGTGTGTATAGTGCGTATGTTATTGTGTGTATAGTGTGTATGTTATCGTGTGTATAGTGCGTATGTTATCGTGTGTATAGTGTGTATGTTATTGTGTGTATAGTGTGTATGTTATTGTGTGTATAGTGTGTATGTTATCGTGTGTATAGTGTGTATGTTATCGTGTATATAGTGTGTATGTTATCGTGTGTATAGTGCGTATGTTATCGTGTGTATAGTGTGTATGTTATTGTGTGTATAGTATGTATGTTATTGTGTGTATAGTGTGTATGTTATTGTGTGTATAGTGCGTATGTTATCGTGTGTATAGTGTGTATGTTATTGTGTGTATAGTGTGTATGTTATCGTGTGTATAGTGTGTATGTTATCGTGTGTATAGTGTGTATGTTATCGTGTGTATAGTGGGTATGTTATCGTGTGTATAGTGGGTATGTTATCGTGTGTATAGTGTGTATGTTATTGTGTGTATAGTGTGTATGTTATTGTGTGTATAGTGTGTATGTTATTGTGTGTATAGTGTGTATGTTATTGTGTGTATAGTGCGTATGTTATCGTGTGTATAGTGTGTATGTTATTGTGTGTATAGTGTGTATGTTATTGTGTGTATAGTGTGTATGTTATCGTGTGTATAGTGTGTATGTTATTGTGTGTATAGTGTGTATGTTATCGTGTGTATAGTGGGTATGTTATCGTGTGTATAGTGTGTATGTTATTGTGTGTATAGTGTGTATGTTATTGTGTGTATAGTGTGTATGTTATTGTGTGTATAGTGTGTATGTTATTGTGTGTATAGTGTGTATGTTATCGTGTGTATAGTGTGTATGTTATTGTGTGTATAGTGTGTATGTTATTGTGTGTATAGTGCGTATGTTATTGTGTGTATAGTGTGTATGTTATTGTGTGTATAGTGCGTATGTTATTGTGTGTATAGTGTGTATGTTATTGTGTGTATAGTGTGTATGTTATTGTTATGTTATCGTGTGTATAGTGTGTATGTTATTGTGTGTATAGTGTGTATGTTATTGTGTGTATAGTGTGTATGTTATCATGTGTGTGTGTATGTTATTGTGTGTATAGTGTGTATGTTATTGTGTGTATAGTGTGTATGTTATTGTGTGTGTGTGTATGTTATTGTGTGTGTGTGTATGTTATCATGTGTGTGTGTATGTTATTGTGTGTATAGTGTGTATGTTATCGTGTGTATAGTGTGTATGTTATTGTGTGTATAGTGTGTATGTTATTGTGTGTGTAGTGTGTTATGTTATAGTGCGTGTTATTGTGTGTATAGTGTGTATGTTATTGTGTGTATAGTGTGTATGTTATTGTGTGTATAGTGTGTATGTTATTGTGTGTATAGTGCGTATGTTATTGTGTGTGTGTATGCATGTGTCTGTGCATATGTTTGTGTCTCTTCACAATCCCTGCTGTTCCATAAGGTGTATTTTTATCTGTTTTTTTAATCTAATTTTAGTGAATCTGCCTGTTAGTTTATTAGGGTTGGCCATAAAACAGGAATGTCTTGCAACCCAACGATTGCATGTCCAAATCTCATTATTGACAACTTTACCATTTTATCAACTTTGCAACTGCTTACTACTTTTAACAACATCTCCTCTTAACCCACTTACTACTTTTAGCTACTAACTACTTAGCATATTAGCTAACCTAGTGAAATAAATAACATATGAAATGTAACAAATCAAACAGAATGGAGTGTCTTGGCTTTACATACAGAATGATAGGAAATGCTCTGAGACTGTGTTGAGAAGGAAGTAAGTCTAGTTTGTCTTCCATTTTAGCTGGGTGCTGACCATTTAATAGTGTCAGTAATGATCAAATGGCTGAGGTGGTTTGAATAGGGTTGAACAATACCGGAAAACCTGCAAGGAATTTCACAAAATTAGGTCTGAAGTTGATTTGAGTCCGTTCTCCTCCTCCTCTCGCCTCCTTCACTCTCTTCATCAATCCATCCTCCTCCTCCTCCTCCTCCTCCTCCTCCTCCTCCTCCTCCTCCTCCTCCTCCTCATCCTTCCCAGGTTGTGGCATTGGGAGAGGTGACTGATGGGACGGTCGTCACGGTGATGGCAGGGAACGATGAGAACTACTCGGCGGAGTTGCGGAACGCATCTGGGGTGCTGAAGAACCAGGTGGCTCGCTTCAACGACCTGCGCTTCGTGGGCCGCAGTGGACGGGGTCAGTGTCTATGTTACCTAGATCAGTATCTATGTCTCTTTATCTATGTTATTATGGCCCGAGCTTCTTAGGAGGCAGATCGTTTCAAACTGAATTTGAAATTGGGTTTTTATTTGGATCATGGTGACATTAATTCTGATCTGTGTTGGATCACGGTGACATTAATTCTGATCTGTGTTGGATCACGGTGACATTAATTCTGATCTGTGTTGGATCACGGTGACATTAATTCTGATCTGTGTTGGATCACGGTGACATTAATTCTGATCTGTGTTGGATCACGGTGACATTAATTCTGATCTGTGTTGGATCACGGTGACATTAATTCTGATCTGTGTTGGATCACGGTGACATTAATTCTGATCTGTGTTGGATCACGGTGACATTAATTCCATGCCTCTGCCAGTATTTCCATGCCTCTGTTCCCCTCTGGGTATAGGGCACCCTTCAGCAGGAAAAACAAAAGGCTAATGTTCCTATTGACTCCATAAGGCCAGCAGGCTAATGTTCCTATCGACTGCATAGGGCCAGCAGGCGAATGTTCCTATCGACTGCATAGGGCCAGCAGGCTAATGTTCCTATCGACTCCATAAGGCCAGCAGGCTAATGTTCCTATCGACTCCATAAGGCCAGCAGGCTAATGTTCCTATCGACTCCATAAGGCCAGCAGGCTAATGTTCCTATCGACTCCATAAGGCCAGCAGGGCCAGACAGGCCAGCAGGCGAATGTTCCTGTTCCTATCCACTCCATAAGGCCAGCAGGCGAAGACCAGCAGGCTAATGTTCCTATCGACCAGCAGGCCATAAGGCCAGCAGGCTAATGTTCCTATCCACTCAGTAAGGCCAGCAGGCTAATGTTCCTATCGACTCCATAAGGCCAGCAGGCTAATGTTCCTATCGACTCCATAAGGCCAGCAGGCTAATGTTCCTATAGACTCAGTAAGACCAGCAGGCTAATGTTCCTATCGACTCCATAAGGCCAGCAGGCTAATGTTCCTATCCACTCAGTAAGACCAGCAGGCTAATGTTCCTATCGACTCCATAAGGCCAGCAGGCTAGTGTTCCTATAGACTCCGTAAGGCCAGCAGGCTAATGTTCCTATCGACTCCATAAGGCCAGCAGGCTAATGTTCCTATCGACTCCATAAGGCCAGCAGGCTAATGTTCCTATCGACTGCATAAGGCCAGCAGGCTAATGTTCCTATCGACTGCATAGGGCCAGCAGGCTAATGTTCCTATCGACTCCATAGGGCCAGCAGGCTAATGTTCCTATCGACTCCATAAGGCCAGCAGGCTAATGTTCCTATCGACTCCATAAGGCCAGCAGGCTAATGTTCCTATCGACTGCATAGGGCCAGCAGGCGAATGTTCCTATCGACTGCATAGGGCCAGCAGGCGAATGTTCCTATCGACTCCATAAGGCCAGCAGGCTAATGTTCCTATCGACTGCATAAGGCCAGCAGGCTAATGTTCCTATCGACTCCATAAGGCCAGCAGGCTAATGTTCCTATCGACTCCATAAGGCCAGCAGGCGAATGTTCCTATCGACTCCATAAGGCCAGCAGGCTAATGTTCCTATCGACTCCATAAGGCCAGCAGGCTAATGTTCCTATCGACTCCATAAGGCCAGCAGGCTAATGTTCCTATCGACTCCATAAGGCCAGCAGGCTAATGTTCCTATGTTCCTAAGGCCAGCAGGCGAATGTTCGATCGACTCCATAAGGCCAGCAGGCTAATGTTCCTATCGACTAAGGCCAGCAGGCTAAGGCCAGCAGGCCAGCAGGCTAATGTTCCTATCGACTCCATAAGGCCAGCAGGCTAATGTTCCTATCGACTCAGTAAGGCCAGCAGGCTAATGTTCCTATCGACTCAGTAAGGCCAGCAGGCTGTTCCTAATGTAAGGCCAGCAGGCTAATGTTCCTATCGACTCCATAAGGCCAGCAGGCTAATGTTCCTATCGACTCCATAAGGCCAGCAGGCTAATGTTCCTATCGACTCAGTAAGGCCAGCAGGCTAGTCTGTTTTTTGTCATGTTTTTTCTTTATTTATTATAATTATTATCTTATTTGTATTTTTTATTATTGGTATGTAACTGTTATGAACGTTTTATTGTCAATTTTTGGTTGTGTATTTAAACGCCACTTTAAATGTGTACATGACACTGCAACAACATTTCCCCATGGGGACGATAAAGTCAGGAAGTAAATGTGTACATGACACTGCAACAACATTTCCCCATGGGGACGATAAAGTCAGGAAGTAAATGTGTACATGACACTGCAACAACATTTCCCCATGGGGACGATAAAGTCAGGAAGTAAATGTGTACATGACACTGCAACAACATTTCCTCATGGGGACAATAAAGTCAGGAAGTAAATGTGTACATGACACTGCAACAACATTTCCCCAAGGGGACAATAAAGTCAGGAAGTAAATGTGTACATGACACTGCAACAACATTTCCCCATGGGGACGATAAAGTCAGGAAGTAAATGTGTACATGACACTGCAACAACATTTCCCCATGGAGACAATAAAGTCAGGAAGTAAATGTGTACATGACACTGCAACAACATTTCCCCATGGGGACGATAAAGTCAGGAAGTAAATGTGTACATGACACTGCAACAACATTTCCCCATGGAGACAATAAAGTCAGGAAGTAAATGTGTACATGACACTGCAACAACATTTCCCCAAGGGGACAATAAAGTCAGGAAGTAAATGTGTACATGACACTGCAACAACATTTCCCCATGGGGACGATAAAGTCAGGAAGTAAATGTGTACATGACACTGCAACAACATTTCCCCATGGAGACAATAAAGTCAGGAAGTAAATGTGTACATGACACTGCATCAACATTTCCCCATGGGGACGATAAAGTCAGGAAGTAAATGTGTACATGACACTGCAACAACATTTCCTCATGGGGACAATAAAGTCAGGAAGTAAATGTGTACATGACACTGCAACAACATTTCCCCAAGGGGACAATAAAGTCAGGAAGTAAATGTGTACATGACACTGCAACAACATTTCCCCATGGAGACAATAAAGTCAGGAAGTAAATGTGTACATGACACTGCAACAACATTTCCCCATGGAGACAATAAAGTCAGGAAGTAAATGTGTACATGACACTGCATCAACATTTCCCCATGGGGACGATAAAGTCAGGAAGTAAATGTGTACATGACACTGCAACAACATTTCCCCATGGGGATGATAAAGTCAGGAAGTAAATGTGTACATGACACTGCAACAACATTTCCCCATGGGGATGATAAAGTCAGGAAGTAAATGTGTACATGACACTGCAACAACATTTCCCCATGGGGACGATAAAGTCAGGAAGTAAATGTGTACATGACACTGCAACAACATTTCCCCATTGGGACAATAAAGTCAGGAAGTAAATGTGTACATGACACTGCAACAACATTTCCCCATGGGGACGATAAAGTCAGGAAGTCAGGAAGTAAATGTGTACATGACACTGCAACAACATTTCCCCATGGGGACGATAAAGTCAGGAAGTAAATGTGTACATGACACTGCAACAACATTTCCCCATGGAGACGATAAAGTCAGGAAGTAAATGTGTACATGACACTGCAACAACATTTCCCCATGGAGACAATAAAGTCAGGAAGTAAATGTGTACATGACACTGCAACAACATTTCCCCATGGGGACGATAAAGTCAGGAAGTAAATGTGTACATGACACTGCAACAACATTTCCCCAAGGGGACAATAAAGTCAGGAAGTAAATGTGTACATGACACTGCAACAACATTTCCCCATGGAGACAATAAAGTCAGGAAGTAAATGTGTACATGACACTGCAACAACATTTCCCCATGGGGACGATAAAGTCAGGAAGTAAATGTGTACATGACACTGCAACAACATTTCCCCATGGGGACAATAAAGTCAGGAAGTAAATGTGTACATGACACTGCAACAACATTTCCCCATGGGGACGATAAAGTCAGGAAGTAAATGTGTACATGACACTGCAACAACATTTCCCCATGGGGACGATAAAGTCAGGAAGTAAATGTGTACATGACACTGCAACAACATTTCCCCATGGAGACAATTTCTTCCCAGAATGGGACTTCCTATGTGTGAAATGTACGGCCTGGACGTTCTGGCGCCCCAGGCGAGACAAAAAATTGCCACACCGCTCCTTTCCCTGCTAAACTAGCACAGTGTATGTATAGCAGGGATCTGCAATAGGTTTGGCCGCGGGCCAATTCTTTCCTCAGCCAATAGTCGGCAGAATAGAACACAATAGCAGCCCATTCATATGCCTATGCTTCAAATGAAACAGCATGTTCAACACACCTGGTTAGTAGGTTATATAATCACTTTAATATGGAGGTTAATGTCTATACCATATCCTAATATTTTAAACTGATAAAATCCACCAATGTCTCTATTAAATTAGTTTGTAATATTGATTTGTGCGGCTGATTGCGGAAAAACAGCTTACATTAAAGAGAAAATGTTGCTCTGAAAAGAATCTACAAAGAAAAGTGTATAATGAAAGTAGTTTCAGTTTAGACTGAGAAATAGGCCTCCTTACCATTCTCCCAATGTCAAACCACGGTGTCTGCAACCAAATGGTGGCTGTTTGCAAATAAATATTACACACATTAACCTTATTATAATATTCATATATTAAATTATAACTTTAGTTAAATAATATCATAAATATTTCAATTAATATATAATATTATATTGTAATTGTAATTAAATAATATAAATATTATCCTAATTATTCTAAGCATGGCACTTTCTAAAGTGACCTTTGATCCCAGAGGACTCGAACCAAAGTAATTAATAGGAACAGAATAGCAGAGTCCGATTTTTAATCTCCTCGAAGGCCGCAGCTCATCTTCAGCAGGTCATGGAGAGGAATCAATATATCCTCATATGCATCAGATGCGTATTTTTTTTATGGGCGATTGTTAAACAATGTTTCATATTACCTGGATCATTTTTATATATTTAATATACAGCTAACAATCTTTTGCCCTTTTCGTTAACAGAGGGTATGACTCAATCTGAGCCCTGGTGTTAATCAAATCCACCAAGCCCTTCCACAGAGGTGTATAAGAAGGGCATGGTGACGGTATTATTTTAGTTTTTATAGGAAGAAATAGGCTCCAACAATGTCCTCTGATGTAGTGAAGGCAAATTTAAAAAAGAAGACAATTGTTGAAATGAAGTCAGCACCATTTGCTGTCCACGGTCTCCAGTTTACGGTCTCCAGTTTACGGTCTCCAGTTTACAGTCTCCAGTTTACGGTCTCCAGTTTACGGTCTCCAGTTTACGGTCTCCAGTTTACGGTCTCCAGTTTACAGTCTCCAGTTTACGGTCTCCAGTTTACAGTCTCCAGTTTACAGTCTCCAGTTTATGGGCTACAGAAAAACGTCATAGAGTACTTCTTTTCCTACCGTAGGGTACATAACGTCTGTTAAATTCATTTGTTAAATTAATTTTGCTCTGGGGAGGCGCCCTGGGGAGGCGCCCTGGGGAGGCGCCCTGGGGAGGCGCCCCAGGGAGGCGCCCTGGGGAGGCGCCCTGGTGAGGCACGCTGGGGAGGCGCCCTGGGACGGCGCGCTGGGGAGGCACCCTGGGGAGGCGCCCTGGGGAGGTGCCCTGGGGAGGCGCCCTAGGGGGGCGCGCCGGGGAGGCGCCCTGGGGAGGCGCCCCGGGGAGGTGCGCTGGGGAGGCGCCCTTGGGAGGCGCCCCGTGGAGGCGCCCTGGGGAGGCGCCCTGGGGAGGCGCCCTGAGGAGAGGCGCTGGGGAGGCGCCCTGGGGAGGCGCGCTGGGGAGGCGCGCTGGGGAGGCGCCCTGGGGAGGCGCCCTGGTGAGGCACGCTGGGGAGGCGCCCTGGGGAAGCGCGCTGGGGAGGCGCCCTGGGGAGGCGCCCCGGGGAGGTGCGCTGGGGAGGCGCCCTTGGGAGGCGCCCTGGGGAGGTGCGCTGGGGAGGCGCCCTGGGGAGGCGCCCCGTGGAGGCGCCCTGGGGAGGCGCCCTGGGGAGGCGCCCCGGGGAGGCGCCCTGGGGAGGCGCGCTGGGGAGGCGCCCTGGGGAGGCGCCCTGGGGAGGCGACCTGGTGAGGCACGCTGGGGAGGCGCCCTGGGGAGGCACGCTAGGGAGGCACCCTGGGGAGGCGCCCTGGGGAGGCGCCCTGGGGAGGCGTCCTGAGGAGGCGCCCTGGGGAGGCGCCCTGGGGAGGCGCGCTGGGGAGGCGCCCTGGGACGGCGTGCTGGGGAGGCACCCTGGGGAGGCGCCCTGGGGAGGCACCCTGGGGAGGCGCGCTGGGGAGGCGCCCTGGGGAGGCGCCCCGTGTTTTGTTCAGTCTAATATTAACCTTCCCTTTAAGGGCTTTCTGTATAGTTGTCTAATGTTGGTGGGGCATATTAACCTTCCCTTTAAGGGCTTTCTGTATAGTTGTCTAATGTTGGTGGGGCATATTAACCTTCCCTTTAAGGGCTTTCTGTATAGTTGTCTAATGTTGGTGGGGCGTATTAACCTTCCCTTTAAGGGCTTTCTGTATAGTTGTCTAATGTTGGTGGGGCGTATTAACCTTCCCTTTAAGGGCTTTCTGTATCGTTGTCTAATGTTGGTGGGGCATATTAACCTTCCCTTTAAGGGCTTTCTGTATAGTTGTCTAATGTTGGTGGGGCGTATTAACCTTCCCTTTAAGGGCTTTCTGTATAGTTGTCTAATGTTGGTGGGGCGTATTAACCTTCCCTTTAAGGGCTTTCTGTATAGTTGTCTAATGTTGGTGGGGCGTATTAACCTTCCCTTTAAGGGCTTTCTGTATAGTTGTCTAATGTTGGTGGGGCGTATTAACCTTCCCTTTAAGGGCTTTCTGTATAGTTGTCTAATGTTGGTGGGGCGTATTAACCTTCCCTTTAAGGGCTTTCTGTATCGTTGTCTAATGTTGGTGGGGCATATTAACCTTCCCTTTAAGGGCTTTCTGTATAGTTGTCTAATGTTGGTGGGGCGTATTAACCTTCCCTTTAAGGGCTTTCTGTATAGTTGTCTAATGTTGGTGGGGCGTATTAACCTTCCCTTTAAGGGCTTTCTGTATAGTTGTCTAATGTTGGTGGGGCATATTAACCTTCCCTTTAAGGGCTTTCTGTATAGTTGTCTAATGTTGGTGGGGCGTATTAACCTTCCCTTTAAGGGCTTTCTGTATAGTTGTCTAATGTTGGTGGGGCGTATTAACCTTCCCTTTAAGGGCTTTCTGTATCGTTGTCTAATGTTGGTGGGGCGTATTAACCTTCCCTTTAAGGGCTTTCTGTATAGTTGTCTAATGTTGGTGGGGCGTATTAACCTTCCCTTTAAGGGCTTTCTGTATAGTTGTCTAATGTTGGTGGGGCGTATTAACCTTCCCTTTAAGGGCTTTCTGTATAGTTGTCTAATGTTGGTGGGGCATATTAACCTTCCCTTTAAGGGCTTTCTGTATAGTTGTCTAATGTTGGTGGGGCGTATTAACCTTCCCTTTAAGGGCTTTCTGTATAGTTGTCTAATGTTGGTGGGGCGTATTAACCTTCCCTTTAAGGGATTTCTGTATCGTTGTCTAATGTTGGTGGGGCATATTAACCTTCCCTTTAAGGGCTTTCTGTATAGTTGTCTAATGTTGGTGGGGCGTATTAACCTTCCCTTTAAGGGCTTTCTGTATAGTTGTCTAATGTTGGTGGGGCGTATTAACCTTCCCTTTAAGGGCTTTCTGTATAGTTGTCTAATGTTGGTGGGGCGTATTAACCTTCCCTTTAAGGGCTTTCTGTATAGTTGTCTAATGTTGGTGGGGCGTATTAACCTTCCCTTTAAGGGCTTTCTGTATAGTTGTCTAATGTTGGTGGGGCGTATTAACCTTCCCTTTAAGGGCTTTCTGTATAGTTGTCTAATGTTGGTGGGGCGTATTAACCTTCCCTTTAAGGGCTTTCTGTATAGTTGTCTAATGTTGGTGGGGCGTATTAACCTTCCCTTTAAGGGCTTTCTGTATAGTTGTCTAATGTTGGTGGGGCGTATTAACCTTCCCTTTAAGAGCTTTCTGTATAGTTGTCTAATGTTGGTGGGGCGTATTAACCTTCCCTTTAAGAGCTTTCTGTATAGTTGTCTAATGTTGGTGGGGCGTATTAACCTTCCCTTTAAGGGCTTTCTGTATAGTTGTCTAATGTTGGTGGGGCGTATTAATCTTCCCTTTAAGGGCTTTCTGTATAGTTGTCTAATGTTGGTGGGGCGTATTAACCATCCCTTTAAGGGCTTTCTGTATCGTTGTCTAATGTTGGTGGGGCGTATTAACCTTCCCTTTAAGGGCTTTCAGTATAGTTGTCTAATGTTGGTGGGGCGTATTAACCTTCCCTTTAAGAGCTTTC
>NC_068439.1:87380614-87383114 GCF_023373465.1 Oncorhynchus keta | reverse complement strand
GAAGAAAAGGAGGAAGGAAGGAAGCAAGGAAAGATAGAAAGAAAGAAAGAAAGAAAAAGATAAGCAAGGAAGGAAGTATTGAATAGTCCTTAGGTAATGAATAGCCCTCAGGTAATGAATAGCCCTTAGGTAATGAATAGCCCTTAGGTAATGAATAGTCCTTAGGTAATGAATAGTCCTTAGGTAATGAATAGCCCTTAGGTAATGAATAGTCCTTAGGTAATGAATAGTCCTTAGGTAATGAATAGTCCTTAGGTAATGAATAGTCCTTAGGTAATGAATAGTCCTTAGGTAATGAATAGTCCTTAGGTAATGAATAGTCCTTAGGTAATGAATAGTCCTTAGGTAATGAAAAGCCCTTAGGTAATGAATAGTCCTTAGGTAATGAATAGTCCTTAGGTAATGAATAGCCCTTAGGTAATGAATAGCCCTTAGGTAATGAATAGTCCTTAGGTAATGAATAGTCCTTAGGTAATGAATAGTCCTTAGGTAATGAATAGCCCTTAGGTAATGAATAGTCCTTAGGTAATGAATAGCCCTTAGGTAATGAATAGCCCTTAGGTAATGAATAGCCCTTAGGTAATGAATAGCCCTCAGGTAATGAATAGTCCTTAGGTAATGAATAGCCCTTAGGTAATGAATAGTCCTTAGGTAATGAATAGTCCTTAGGTAATGAATAGTCCTTAGGTAATGAATAGTCCTTAGGTAATGAATAGTTAATGAATAGTCCTTAGGTAATGAATAGTCCTTAGGTAATGAATAGTCCTTAGGTAATGAATAGCCCTTAGGTAATGAATAGTCCTTAGGTAATGAATAGTCCTTAGGTAATGAATAGTCCTTAGGTAATGAATAGTCCTTAGGTAATGAATAGTCCTTAGGTAATGAATAGTCCTTAGGTAATGAATAGTCCTTAGGTAATGAATAGTCCTTAGGTAATGAATAGTCCTTAGGTAATGAATAGTCCTTAGGTAATGAATAGCCCTTAGGTAATGAATAGCCCTTAGGTAATGAATAGCCCTTAGGTAATGAATAGCCCTTAGGTAATGAATAGTCCTTAGGTAATGAATAGTCCTTAGGTAATGAATAGTCCTTAGGTAATGAATAGTCCTTAGGTAATGAATAGTCCTTAGGTAATGAATAGTCCTTAGGTAATGAATAGTCCTTAGGTAATGAATAGTCCTTAGGTAATGAATAGTCCTTAGGTAATGAATAGCCCTTAGGTAATGAATAGTCCTTAGGTAATGAATAGTCCTTAGGTAATGAATAGTCCTTAGGTAATGAATAGTCCTTAGGTAATGAATAGCCCTTAGGTAATGAATAGTCCTTAGGTAATGAATAGGGTAATGAATAGTCCTTAGGTAATGAATAGCCCTTAGGTAATGAATAGTCCTTAGGTAATGAATAGTCCTTAGGTAATGAATAGTCCTTAGGTAATGAATAGTCCTTAGGTAATGAATAGTCCTTAGGTAATGAATAGTCCTTAGGTAATGAATAGGTAATTAGGTAATGAATAGTCCTAGGTAATGAGGTAATGAATAGTCCTTAGGTAATGAATAGCCCTCAGGTAATGAAGGTAGCCCTTAGGTAATGAATAGTCCTCAGGTAATGAATAGTCCTTAGGTAATGAATAGCCCTTAGGTAATGAATAGTCCTTAGGTAATGAATAGTCCTTAGGTAATGAATAGTCCTTAGGTAATGAATAGTCCTTAGGTAATGAATAGTCCTTAGGTAATGAATAGTCCTTAGGTAATGAATAGTCCTTAGGTAATGAATAGCCCTTAGGTAATGAATAGTCCTTAGGTAATGAATAGTCCTTAGGTAATGAATAGTCCTTAGGTAATGAATAGTCCTTAGGTATTGAATAGCCCTCAGGTAATGAAAAGCCCTTAGGTAATGAATAGTCCTTAGGTAATGAATAGTCCTTAGGTAATGAAAAGCCCTTAGGTAATGAATAGTCCTTAGGTAATGAATAGTCCTTAGGTAATGAATAGCCCTCAGGTAATGAAAAGCCCTTAGGTAATGAATAGTCCTTAGGTAATGAATAGTTAATGAATAGTCCTTAGGTAATGAATAGTCCTTAGGTAATGAATAGCCCTTAGGTAATGAATAGTCCTTAGGTAATGAATAGGTAATGAATAGTCCTTAGGTAATGAATAGGGTAATTAATAGTCCTTAGGTAATGAATAGTCCTTAGGTAATGAATAGTCCTTAGGTAATGAATAGCCCTCAGGTAATGAATAGCCCTTAGGTAATGAAAAGCCCTTAGGTAATGAATAGTCCTTAGGTAATGAATAGTCCTTAGGTAATGAATAGCCCTTAGGTAATGAAAAGTCCTTAGGTAATGAATAGTCCTTAGGTAATGAATAGTCCTCAGGTAATGAATAGTCCTTAGGTAATGAATAGAATAGGTAATGAATAGTCCCTTAGGTAATGAATAGCCCTTAGGTAATGAATAGTAATAGGTAAATGAATAGCCCTCAGGTAATGAATAGCCCTTAGG
>NC_068439.1:87360614-87375614 GCF_023373465.1 Oncorhynchus keta | reverse complement strand
GGGAGGGGGACGTATAGGGAGGGAGGGAGGTAAGGGGACGTATAGGGAGGGAGGTAAGGGGAGGTATGGGGAGGGAGGGAGGTAAGGGGAGGTATGGGGAGGGAGGTAAGACTATAGACTATCAGTAAAATTTCAACCAACTATCTCCTAACCCAACCTCTAACCCTAACCTTGGCCCTAAGCCTTTATTCTTAACGTAACCTTAACCTCAGCAAGCAGTTGCTTATCAACAGATAGTGTGTTGATAGTATGACAATCTGGACCATCTACAGATGGAACATCATCCCCCAAAAAGATATTAAGATTCAGTCAAAATGACTTGTTTTATCAAATACATTTTATACATTTGTATAGAGCTGACCATTTATTTTTTATTTTTTTAGTTGACTTCACTGAGAATGCTGTGGTCGTTAAAGTGGTCTGTCTTTTGGTGGGTTGACATTACTGAATGCACTGCCGGTTTTGAACCTGGCAAAAGATCTTATCCATGCGCAAGAGGCTATTGGGAGCATAATGTTCCCTACTGAAATCTCTATTCTATCATTGTTTGGGTTAGAGTTGTTAAATCAATGCAAATACTGTACATTATACTTTACTTGATAGTCAGTTAGATTAATTGGAAAATATGAAGTATTTTCAAAATTAGTTATCTCTACTAAAACCTAAATTTATCCAACTATAAATAGTAGATTATACTGTCAAACTGTTAAGCTGTCTTGACTTTCTTTTATTAGTCAAAGTAAATTTGGTCTTAGTTGGGATAACTCTTAAGTTTAAAGTTCATATAACTAAAGTTGAAATTGATTGAAGTATGAATTGTAAGTTATACGGACAAATTGGTAAGTTGACTTAACTATCTTTTATAAGTCAAGTTAGGATAGCTTGAAACGTAAAGTTGATAAAAGCTTGAAAAAAGGCAATGAATTATAGTGAGTTGAAACAACATGTTTTCCAGTGTGAGGGAGAGAGGGGTGAGAACGCTGGCGCGTCTTAGCATTGGACAGACTCCGTCTTATAAAAACACATTTTGTAACTGAGAGGCAAACAGCCGACGACTGTGTTTCCATCTCAGAGATTGAGGACACATCTCGGACGCGCTGTCATTATTTAATTACTGTAGATTGATGCTTGTTCTTTTCCCCCCACATCCTCTCCACGTTGTCTCTGTTTTGTCATTCTGTTTATTCAAGCAAATCATTCAAATGTATTTCATAATTATTTTTTTTTTTTTATACCTTTATTTAACCAGTTAAGTCAGTTAAGAACATATTCTTATTTTCAATGACAGCCTAGGAACAGTGGGTTAACTGCCTGTTCAGGGGCAGAACGACAGATTTGTACCTTGTCAGCTCGGGGGTTTGAACTCACAACCTTGCGGTTACTAGTCCAACGCTCTAACCACTAGGCTACGCTGCCGCCCCAAAAATGCCTTTCTTACATTACCCCGTTGGCACTCAGTGCTTTACAGTTACCCAGTAAGCAAGCAAAGATTACACATTGTGTTACTGTTGTTCAATATTCTCTCTCCTTCATTCAGTGGAAGAGGGAGATAGAGAATTATTAAGAGAGTATCTGGGGACTGATGTTATTCATGTGTTGATGTGTTTGTACTTCTACAGGAAGTCACATGACTTCTACAGGAAGTCACATGACTTCTACAGGAAGTCACATGACTTCTACAGGAAGTCACATGACTTCTCCAGGAAGTCACATGACTTCTCCAGGCGTGGAACGTGAAGAGAACACTCCTTCTGAGTCGCTGTGTTTATTCCTTCCCCCAGACCTAGCCCAGCTAGCATGTAGTACAATGTACATGTAGTACAATGCCTTCGCAAAGGATCCAGACCCCTTCCCTTGTTCTCCACATTGTATTCCGTTACAGCCTTATTCTGATTGATTAAATTAAACATTTTCCTCATTAATGACAAAAATCGAAGAAAAAAAAAGGAAAAAAAATCATAAAGCTTCTTAAAGCTTGGTGAGAGCGTGGTTGTCCTATGGTTATTATTCATTTATACAACAGGTGGGTCTTTTACCGTAAGGGCTGGCTGGTTCTAAACTCCACTCTGCCGGGGTGTTTGTTTGACCACATGTAATTAGGACGAGACCCAGCTAACGCATAACGTTCTGAGAACCATAGGTGGGAGCGTGGTTGTCCCATGGTTATTATTCATTTATACAACAGGTGGGTCTTTTACCGTAAGGGCTGGCTGGTTCTAATTAGGACGAGACCCAGCTAACGCATAACGTTCTGAGAACCATAGGTGGGAGTGTGGTTGTCCTATGGTTATTTATCATACAACCTTTCCACAACGTTCTGGGGACGATGCAAGACAGTTGGAACGTCCTCAGCACAAGGAACTTGACAACAAACAAAAAAAAACGCTTTCGTCTTCATCACTTTAACAGAATGTTTCCTAAAAGTTCAGATGTTGCATTTCATTTCTATTTTGGTATCGTTCTGGAAACGTTCTCCAGCTGGTTTGACGTTGGGAATGTTCTCCAGTAGTTTAGAGAACATTAAGAAACATTATCCTTCTGCGGGAATGTCAGTACTTCAGCGTAACGTTTCCTACAGGTTTACTCATGGTTCTATTTAAAGTCATGTTCTCAAATTGTCCAGAGAACATTAAGAAACAACGTTCTTCTGTGGGAATTTCTGTACTTCCACAGAACATTTCACACAAGTTCCCAAGCGGTTCTTTTTAATGGCAGATTTTTTTACTCCATTCTTTGAAAGTTCCCAAAAAATGTTGTTCTCAGAACGTTTAGAGAATGTATGGTTCTCTTTTATTTCAGTTAGTGGCAATAATCTGGGAATGTTCTAGAATAAAATGTAATTGTAACAATCAAAAAGCTCCATAAGAACCACAATGAAACTTTATTAACGTTCGGGGAACGTTCTAAGAATATATATATATTGTTTTTGAATTATACATTTCGTTCTCAGCATCAACAAAACTCCTTTATTTGGTTAAGTGCTATGATCTTAATGAGTGTTTGTTTCCTCTGAAATGGGGTCTGTTTGAACAAACTCAAATGTTTAGCTTTGTATGCCTTCCCATCCTGGTGGTGCAGTGGACTGATTCCATGACCAAGAAACAGAAGGTTTAAATCTCATTGATGCTTTGTCACAATAAAAAGATTTATGTGTTTACAATACCTAAGCAAATTCATTTCAATGTGTCTGGCTTGGAGAAAAACATTGTTTTTTTAACCCAAAATAAGCTAGGAGTATTATTAAAAGTAAGTAAACCTATTGAAACATTTAGAGAACGTTTTAAGGAAGTTACTGAAAAAAAAAACATATCATTTCCGTCCCAGAAATATGTTACATGAACCAAAGTAAAACGTTCTCAGAACTTCCCTGGAACCAAAGTAAAACGTTCTCAGAACTTCCCTGGAACCAAAGTAAAACGTTCTCAGAACTTCCCTGGAACCAGAGTAAAACGTTCTCAGAACTTGCCTGGAACCAGAGTAAAACGTTCTCAGAACTTCCCTGGAACCAGAGTAAAACGTTCTCAGAACTTCCCTGGAACCAGAGTAAAACGTTCTCAGAACTTGCCTGGAACCAGAGTAAAACGTTCTCAGAACTTCCCTGGAACCAGAGTAAAACGTTCTCAGAACTTCCCTGGAACCAGAGTAAAACGTTCTCAGAACTTGCCTGGAACCAAAGTAAAACGTTCTCAGAACTTCCCTGGAACCAGAGTAAAACGTTCTCAGAACTTCCCTGGAACCAAAGTAAAACGTTCTCAGAACTTCCCTGGAACCAGAGTAAAACGTTCTCAGAACTTCCCTGGAACCAGAGTAAAACGTTCTCAGAACTTCCCTGGAACCAGAGTAAAACGTTCTCAGAACTTCCCTGGAACCAGAGTAAAACGTTCTCAGAACTTCCCTGGAACCAGAGTAAAACGTTCTCAGAACTTCCCTGGAACCAAAGTAAAACGTTCTCAGAACTTCCCTGGAACCAGAGTAAAACGTTCTCAGAACTTCCCTGGAACCAGAGTAAAACGTTCTCAGAACTTCCCTGGAACCAGAGTAAAACGTTCTCAGAACTTCCCTGGAACCAGAGTAAAACGTTCTCAGAACTTCCCTGGAACCAGAGTAAAACGTTCTCAGAACTTCCCTGGAACCAGAGTAAAACGTTCTCAGAACTTCCCTGGAACCAGAGTAAAACGTTCTCAGAACTTCCCTGGAACCAGAGTAAAACGTTCTCAGAACTTCCCTGGAACCAGAGTAAAACGTTCTCAGAACTTGCCTGGAACCAAAGTAAAACGTTCTCAGAACTTCCCTGGAACCAGAGTAAAACGTTCTCAGAACTTCCCTGGAACCAAAGTAAAACGTTCTCAGAACTTCCCTGGAACCAGAGTAAAACGTTCTCAGAACTTCCCTGGAACCAGAGTAAAACGTTCTCAGAACTTCCCTGGAACCAGAGTAAAACGTTCTCAGAACTTCCTGGAACCAGAGTAAAACGTTCTCAGAACTTCCCTGGAACCAGAGTAAAACGTTCTCAGAACTTCCCTGGAACCAAAGTAAAACGTTCTCAGAACTTCCTGGAACCAGAGTAAAACGTTCTCAGAACTTCCCTGGAACCAGAGTAAAACGTTCTCAGAACTTCCTGGAACCAGAGTAAAACGTTCTCAGAACTTCCCTGGAACCAGAGTAAAACGTTCTCAGAACTTCCCTGGAACCAAAGTAAAACGTTCTTCCTGGAACCAGAAAAACGTTCCCTGGAACCAGAGTAAAACGTTCTCAGAACTTCCCTGGAACCAGAGTAAAACGTTCTCAGAACTTCCCTGGAACCAGAGTAAAACGTTCTCAGAACTTCCTGGAACCAGAGTAAAACGTTCTCAGAACTTCCCTGGAACCAAAGTAAAACGTTCTCAGAACTTCCCTGGAACCAGAGTAAAACGTTCTCAGAACTTCCCTGGAACCAGAGTAAAACGTTCTCAGAACTTCCCTGGAACCAGAGTAAAACGTTCTCAGAACTTCCTGGAACCAGAGTAAAACGTTCTCAGAACTTCCCTGGAACCAGAGTAAAACGTTCTCAGAACTTCCCTGGAACCAGAGTAAAACGTTCTCAGAACTTGCCTGGAACCAGAGTAAAACGTTCTCAGAACTTGCCTGGAACCAGAGTAAAACGTTCTCAGAACTTCCCTGGAACCAGAGTAAAACGTTCTCAGAACTTCCCTGGAACCAGAGTAAAACGTTCTCAGAACTTCCCTGGAACCAGAGTAAAACGTTCTCAGAACTTCCCTGGAACCAGAGTAAAACGTTCTCAGAACTTCCCTGGAACCAGAGTAAAACGTTCTCAGAACTTGCCTGGAACCAGAGTAAAACGTTCTCAGAACTTCCCTGGAACCAGAGTAAAACGTTCTTCTGCAGACAAATTCTGCAGAATTTGTCTGCAGTTAAACAGTTATTTACCAAGAACAGGCAAAATGTAAAGTTTAAAAAACGTTCCCTTTTACCAGTCAGGAAACGTATGGCTTCGTTCTGTTGATAATGGGATATGTAGATAGGGTGAGTCGGTCAAGGATCGATTCAGACAAGATGGTAAATTGTATGACAAGCGACAGTTTAATTAAGAGTAAAGATATCTGGTACAACGTATACGGGCTCGTTCATTCAGCTCACAAGGAACCAGCAGAAAGAAGCCCCGATAACAGAGTGCAAGCATGTTAAGTACAGTACAGAAAGTAGGTTGAGTCTGGAAGTTCTGGTCTTCTGGTTGGCCACAGTTGAGGTGTTGTCTTCTTGGATTGGTCCTGTTGAGCCGTCCGTCATCCTTCTGAGTCTCGTCGTGCCGTTCCCCGTCACACAATGTTCAGCTAAGAGGGAGATTGTGTGTGTGTGCTTGTCTCTGCAAGTAAAGGCTGTGTCTCTTCCTCCCAATGTGTGAGTGTATGTCTTATCTGTGTGTCCTCGGCAGTTAGTGTGTGTATGTGTGTGTGCTGTGTGTGTGTGGGTGTGGGAGCTATCCTGTATGGGACCTAACATGTTTTACTGTGAAAATACGTTGTCTCAGTTATAGCAATGTAATAGCAGTAAGCTGGTCATTTGCATAAGAAATAGCACTTCCTTACAGTTCCCAGAACCATTGTGTACCAAAAACATTTGTTCCCGCAACTTCGAGGAACCAAATGTGCTAGCTGGGAGGTCTCTGTCTGTACTGTCAGTAGAGGACTACAGTAGCTAGCTATATGAACCACAGTAGTAGCAGTGAATGTCTAACTGGGTTTGTGTGGAGGTCAGTAGCAACTGTCTGTGTCTGTATGGTGAGTGGTTTGTTGGGACACTGTGTAATTGGGTTTAAGTGGCTCAGTGTGGTAGCTAGCTATACTCTGATATTAGCTAGAGCCTAACTGGCTGTATCTTACTGTGATATTAGCTAGAGGCTAACTGGCTGTATGGTACTGTGATATTAGCTAGAGGCTAACTGGTTGTGTGATATTGTGGTATTAGCTAGAGGCCAACTGGCTGTATGGTACTGTGATATTCGCTAGAGGCTAACTGGCTGTATGGTACTGTGATATTAGCTAGAGGCTAACTGGCTGTATGGTACTGTGGTATTAGCTAGATGCTAGCTGGCTGTATGGTACTGTGTTATTAGCTAGAGGCTAGCTGGCTGTATGGTACTGTGATATTAGCTAGAGGCCAACTGGCTGTATGGTACTGTGGTATTAGCTAGAGGCTAACTGGCTGTATGGTGCTGTGGTATTAGCTAGATGCTAGCTGGCTGTATGGTACTGTGGTATTAGCTAGAGGCTAGCTGGCTGTATGTGTAACGGATGTGAAACGGCTAGCTTAGTTAGCGGTGTGCGCTAAATAGCGTTTCAATCGGTTACGTCACTTGCTCTGAGACCTTGAAGTAGTAATTCCCCTTGCTCTGCAAGGGCCGCGGCTTTTGTGGAGCGATGGGTAACGATGCTTCGAGGGTGACTGTTGTCGTTGTGTGCAGAAGGTCCCTGGTTCGCGCCCGGGTATGGGCGAGGGGACGGTTTAAAATTATACTGTTACATATGGTACTGTGATATTAGCTAGAGGCTAACTGGCTATATGGTACTGTGATATTAGCTCGATGCTAGCTGGCTGTATGGTACTGTGGTATTAGCTAGAGGCTAGCTGGCTGTATGGTACTGTGATATTAGCTAGAGGCTAGCTGGCTGTATGGTACTGTGATATTAGCTAGTCGCTAACTGGCTGTATGGTACTGTGGTATTAGCTAGATGCTAACTGGGTGTGAGTGTCTCTCTGTGCTCACTGTGCTTAATGAGATGACAGCGCTGGGTGACCCTGTGGTTGGCCACTGTGTGTGTGTTTTGCTGTCATTAGCAGTTTCGAACAGACAGCCTTGTTCAGGTGCTCTAAGAATACCTATCATTACTAGGTACTGAGTGTGTAGGGACTGTCAGCAGTGTTAGACAGACACACACACTGTTACATACTGCTGACGGACCGTACACACTCAGTACCTAGTGATAATAGGTATACTTAGAGCACCAGAACAAGGCTGTCTGTTCAGAACCGATAAGGAGGTGAGAGAAAACACTGGCCAATAACAGGGTAACCCAGCTAAGGTGAGAGAAAACACTGGCCAATAACAGGGTAACCCAGCTAAGGTGAGAGAAAACACTGGCCAATAACAGGGTAACCCAGCTAAGGTGAGAGAAAACACTGGCCAATAACAGGGTAACCCAGCTAAGGTGAGAGAAAACACTGGCCAATAACAGGGTAACCCAGCTAAGGTGAGAGAAAACACTGGCCAATAACAGGGTAACCCAGCTAAGGTGAGAGAAAACACTGGCCAATAACAGGGTAACCCAGCTAAGGTGAGAGAAAACACTGGCCAATAACAGAGTAACCCAGCTAAGGTGAGAGAAAACACTGGCCAATAACAGAGTAACCAGCTAAGGTGAGAGAAAACACTGGCCAATAACAGGGTAACCCAGCTAAGGTGAGAGAAAACACTGGCCAATAACAGAGTAACCCAGCTAAGGTGAGAGAAAACACTGGCCAATAACAGGGTAACCCAGCTAAGGTGAGAGAAAACACTGGCCAATAACAGAGTAACCCAGCTAAGGTGAGAGAAAACACTGGCCAATAACAGAGTAACCCAGCTAAGGTGAGAGAAAACACTGGCCAATAACAGAGTAAACCAGCTAAGGTGAGAGAAAATACTGGCCAATAACAGGGTAATCCAGCTAAGGTGAGAGAAAACACTGGCCAATAACAGGGTAACCCAGCTAAGGTGAGAGAAAACACTGGCCAATAACAGGGTAACCAGCTAAGGTGAGAGAAAACACTGGCCAATAACAGAGTAACCCAGCTAAGGTGAGAGAAAACACTGGCCAATAACAGGGTAACCCAGCTAAGGTGAGAGAAAACACTGGCCAATAACAGAGTAACCCAGCTAAGGTGAGAGAAAACACTGGCCAATAACAGAGTAACCCAGCTAAGGTGAGAGAAAACACTGGCCAATAACAGAGTAACCCAGCTAAGGTGAGAGAAAACACTGGCCAATAACAGAGTAACCCAGCTAAGGTGAGAGAAAACACTGGCCAATAACAGGGTAACCCAGCTAAGGTGAGAGAAAACACTGGCCAATAACAGGGTAACCCAGCTAAGGTGAGAGAAAACACTGGCCAATAACAGGGTAGCTAACCCAGCTAAGGTGAGAGAAAACACTGGCCAATAACAGGGTAACCCAGCTAAGGTGAGAGAAAACACTGGCCAATAACAGGGTAACCCAGCTAAGGTGAGAGAAAACACTGGCCAATAACAGGGTAACCCAGCTAAGGTGAGAGAAAACACTGGCCAATAACAGAGTAACCCAGCTAAGGTGAGAGAAAACACTGGCCAATAACAGAGTAACCAGCTAAGGTGAGAGAAAACACTGGCCAATAACAGAGTAACCCAGCTAAGGTGAGAGAAAACACTGGCCAATAACAGGGTAACCCAGCTAAGGTGAGAGAAAACACTGGCCAATAACAGAGTAACCCAGCTAAGGTGAGAGAAAACACTGGCCAATAACAGGGTAACCAGCTAAGGTGAGAGAAAACACTGGCCAATAACAGGTAACCCAGCTAAGGTGAGAGAAAACACTGGCCAATAACAGGTAACCCAGCTAAGGTGAGAGAAAACACTGGCCAATAACAGAGTAACCCAGCTAAGGTGAGAGAAAACACTGGCCAATAACAGGGTAACCCAGCTAAGGTGAGAGAAAACACTGGCCAATAACAGAGTAACCCAGCTAAGGTGAGAGAAAACACTGGCCAATAACAGAGTAACCCAGCTAAGGTGAGAGAAAACACTGGCCAATAACAGAGTAACCCAGCTAAGGTGAGAGAAAACACTGGCCAATAACAGAGTAACCCAGCTAAGGTGAGAGAAAACACTGGCCAATAACAGAGTAACCCAGCTAAGGTGAGAGAAAACACTGGCCAATAACAGAGTAACCCAGCTAGGTGAGAGGAAAACACTGGCCAATAACAGGTAACCCAGCTAAGGTGAGAGAAAACACTGGCCAATAACAGAGTAACCCAGCTAAGGTGAGAGAAAACACTGGCCAATAACAGAGTAACCCAGCTAAGGTGAGAGAAAACACTGGCCAATAACAGGGTAACCCAGCTAAGGTGAGAGAAAACACTGGCCAATAACAGAGTAACCCAGCTAAGGTGAGAGAAAACACTGGCCAATAACAGAGTAACCCAGCTAAGGTGAGAGAAAACACTGGCCAATAACAGAGTAACCCAGCTAAGGTGAGAGAAAACACTGGCCAATAACAGAGTAACCCAGCTAAGGTGAGAGAAAACACTGGCCAATAACAGGGTAACCCAGCTAAGGTGAGAGAAAACACTGGCCAATAACAGAGTAACCCAGCTAAGGTGAGAGAAAACACTGGCCAATAACAGAGTAACCCAGCTAAGGTGAGAGAAAACACTGGCCAATAACAGGGTAACCAGCTAAGGTGAGAGAAAACACTGGCCAATAACAGAGTAACCCAGCTAAGGTGAGAGAAAACACTGGCCAATAACAGAGTAACCCAGCTAAGGTGAGAGAAAACACTGGCCAATAACAGGGTAACCCAGCTAAGGTGAGAGAAAACACTGGCCAATAACAGAGTAACCCAGCTAAGGTGAGAGAAAACACTGGCCAATAACAGAGTAACCCAGCTAAGGTGAGAGAAAACACTGGCCAATAACAGAGGTAAAGGTGAGAAGAAAACACTGGCCAGCAGGGTAAGGTGAGAGAAAACACTGGCCAATAACAGAGTAACCCAGCTAAGGTGAGAGAAAACACTGGCCAATAACAGAGTAACCCAGCTAAGGTGAGAGAAAACACTGGCCAATAACAGAGTAACCCAGCTAAGGTGAGAGAAAACACTGGCCAATAACAGAGTAACCCAGCTAAGGTGAGAGAAAACACTGGCCAATAACAGAGTAACCCAGCTAAGGTGAGAGAAAACACTGGCCAATAACAGAGTAACCCAGCTAAGGTGAGAGAAAACACTGGCCAATAACAGGGTAACCCAGCTAAGGTGAGAGAAAACACTGGCCAATAACAGAGTAACAGAAGTGAACACTGGCCAATAACAGGCCCAGCTAAGGTGAGAGAAAACACTGGCCAATAACAGTAACCCAGCTAAGGTGAGAAAAACACTGGCCAATAACAGGGTAACCAGCTAAGGTGAGAGAAAACACTGGCCAATAACAGAGTAACCAGCTAAGGTGAGAGAAAACACTGGCCAATAACAGGGTAACCCAGCTAAGGTGAGAGAAAACACTGGCCAATAACAGAGTAACCCAGCTAAGGTGAGAGAAAACACTGGCCAATAACAGAGTAACCAGCTAAGGTGAGAGAAAACACTGGCCAATAACAGGGTAACCCAGCTAAGGTGAGAGAAAACACTGGCCAATAACAGAGTAACCCAGCTAAGGTGAGAGAAAACACTGGCCAATAACAGAGTAACCCAGCTAAGGTGAGAGAAAACACTGGCCAATAACAGAGTAACCAGCTAAGGTGAGAGAAAACACTGCCCAATAACAGAGTAACCCAGCTAAGGTGAGAGAAAACACTGGCCAATAACAGAGTAAACCAGCTAAGGTGAGAGAAAATACTGGCCAATAACAGGGTAATCCAGCTAAGGTGAGAGAAAACACTGGCCAATAACAGAGTAACCCAGCTAAGGTGAGAGAAAACACTGGCCAATAACAGAGTAACCCAGCTAAGGTGAGAGAAAACACTGGCCAATAACAGAGTAACCCAGCTAAGGTGAGAGAAAACACTGGCCAATAACAGAGTAACCCAGCTAAGGTGAGAGAAAACACTGGCCAATAACAGAGTAACCCAGCTAAGGTGAGAGAAAACACTGGCCAATAACAGAGTAACCCAGCTAAGGTGAGAGAAAACACTGGCCAATAACAGAGTAAACCAGCTAAGGTGAGAGAAAATACTGGCCAATAACAGGGTAATCCAGCTAAGGTGAGAGAAAACACTGGCCAATAACAGAGTAACCCAGCTAAGGTGAGAGAAAACACTGGCCAATAACAGAGTAACCCAGCTAAGGTGAGAGAAAACACTGGCCAATAACAGAGTAACCCAGCTAAGGTGAGAGAAAACACTGGCCAATAACAGAGTAACCCAGCTAAGGTGAGAGAAAACACTGGCCAATAACAGGGTAACCCAGCTAAGGTGAGAGAAAACACTGGCCAATAACAGGGTAACCCAGCTAAGGTGAGAGAAAACACTGGCCAATAACAGAGTAACCCAGCTAAGGTGAGAGAAAACACTGGCCAATAACAGGGTAACCAGCTAAGGTGAGAGAAAACACTGGCCAATAACAGAGTAACCCAGCTAAGGTGAGAGAAAACACTGGCCAATAACAGAGTAACCCAGCTAAGGTGAGAGAAAACACTGGCCAATAACAGAGTAACCCAGCTAAGGTGAGAGAAAACACTGGCCAATAACAGAGTAACCCAGCTAAGGTGAGAGAAAACACTGGCCAATAACAGAGTAACCCAGCTAAGGTGAGAGAAAACACTGGCCAATAACAGAGTAACCCAGCTAAGGTGAGAGAAAACACTGGCCAATAACAGGGTAACCCAGCTAAGGTGAGAGAAAACACTGGCCAATAACAGGGTAACCCAGCTAAGGTGAGAGAAAACACTGGCCAATAACAGAGTAACCCAGCTAAGGTGAGAGAAAACACTGGCCAATAACAGGGTAACCAGCTAAGGTGAGAGAAAACACTGGCCAATAACAGAGTAACCCAGCTAAGGTGAGAGAAAACACTGGCCAATAACAGAGTAACCCAGCTAAGGTGAGAGAAAACACTGGCCAATAACAGGGTAACCAGCTAAGGTGAGAGAAAACACTGTCCAATAACAGAGTAACCCAGCTAAGGTGAGAGGAAGCACAGTGGTGTAGATGACTTACATTTACATTTAATTATGAATTAATTTACTTATGACATCCAGTACATTTACATTTACATTTAAGTCATTTAGCAGACGCTCTTATCCAGAGCGACTTACAAATTGGTGCATTCACCTTATGACATCCAGTAGAATAGTCACTTTACAATAGTGCATCTAAATCTTAAAGGGGTGGGGGGGGTGAGAAGGATTACTTATCCTATCCTAGGTATTCCTTAAAGAGGTGGGGTTTCAGGAGTCTCCGGAAGGTGGTGAGTGACTCCGCTGTCCTGGCGTCGTGAGGGAGTTTGTTCCACCATTGGGGGGCCAGAGCAGCGAACAGTTTTGACTGGGCTGAGCGGAACTGTACTTCCTCAGTGGTAGGGAGGCGAGCAGGCCAGAGGTGGATGAACGCAGTGCCCTTGTTTGGGTGTAGGGCCTGATCAGAGCCTGGAGGTACTGAGGTGCCGTTCCCCTCACAGCTCCGTAGGCAAGCACCATGGTCTTGTAGCGGATGCGAGCTTCAACTGGAAGCCAGTGGAGAGAGCGGAGGAGCGGGGTGACGTGAGAGAACTTGGGAAGGTTGAACACCAGACGGGCTGCGGCGTTCTGGATGAGTTGTAGGGGTTTAATGGCACAGGCAGGGAGCCCAGCCAACAGCGATGCAGTAGTCCAAACGGGAGATGACAAGTGCCTGGATTAGGACCTGCGCCGCTTCCTGTGTGAGGCAGGGTCGTACTCTGCGGATGTTGTAGAGCATGAACCTACAGGAACGGGCCACCGCCTTGATGTTAGTTGAGAACGACAGGGTGTTGTCCAGGATCACGCCAAGGTTCTTAGCGCTCTGGGAGGAGGACACAATGGAGTTGTCAACCGTGATGGCGAGATCATGGAACGGGCAGTCCTTCCCCGGGAGGAAGAGCAGCTCCGTCTTGCCGAGGGTTCAGCTTGAGGTGGTGATCCGTCATCCACACTGATATGTCTGCCAGACATGCAGAGATGCGATTCGCCACCTGGTCATCAGAAGGGGGAAAGGAGAAGATTAATTGTGTGTCGTCTGCATAGCAATGATAGGAGAGACCATGTGAGGTTATGACAGAGCCAAGTGACTTGGTGTATAGCGAGAATAGGAGAGGATTCTCGCCACGCCACCTGGTAGGAGCGACCTGTCAGGTAGGACGCAATCCAAGCGTGGGCCGCGCCGGAGATGCCCAACTCGGAGAGGGTGGAGAGGAGGATCTGATGGTTCACAGTATCGAAGGCAGCCGATAGGTCTAGAAGGATGAGAGCAGAGGAGAGAGAGTTGGCTTTAGCGGTGCGGAGCGCCTCCGTGATACAGAGAAGAGCAGTCTCAGTTGAATGACTAGTCTTGAAACCTGACTGATTTGGATCAAGAAGGTCATTCAGAGAGAGATAGCGGGAGAGCTGGCCAAGGACGGCACCGCCAGCGGTCAGGGATGAGTTGATGAGGGAGGTGAGGTAAGGGAGAAGGTCTCCGGAAATGGTCTGGAGAAGAGAGGAGGGGATAGGGTCAAGCGGGCAGGTTGTTGGGCGGCCGGCCATCACAAGACGCGAGATTTCATCTGGAGAGAGAGGGGAGAAAGAGGTCAGAGCACAGGGTAGGGCAGTGTGAGCAGAACCAGCGGTGCCGTTTGACTTAGCAAACGAGGATCGGATGTCGTCAACCTTCTTTTCAAAATGGTTGACGAAGTCATCTGCAGAGAGGGAGGAGGGGGGACTTGGTGGTAAACATGTTGATGTGGATCTGGGGTTCTGGTCTGGTTCTGTTCTAGTTCTGGTCTGGTATGGTTCTGGGGTTATATTCTAGTTCTGGTCTGGTATGAGTATGGTTCTGGGGTTATATTCTAGTTCTCGTCTGAGTATGGTTCTGGGGTTAAATTCTAGTTCTGGTCTGGTATAAGTATGGGTATGGGGTTCTGTTCTAGTTCTGTTCTGGTATAAGTATGGGTGTGGGGTTCTGTTCTAGTTTTGGTTTGGTATAAGTATGGATCTGGGGTTATATTCTAGTTCTGGTCTGGTATGAGTGTGGGTATGGGGTTCTGTTCTAGTTCTGGTCTGCTATGAGTACGGTGTTCCTGTCTGTTCTTATTTCTTGTCTGATTAAAGTGGTCGAAGATGACGCCAACAGATATGTCAGCTCTGCTTCTAGCTCTAAGCAAGTTTGCAGTACTTCGTTTTTTTGTGTGTGTTTTAACCTACATTATTAGCCCAACATTTTTTGGGGGATGTGTTATTACATACAACTGAAATAACTTTTGGATATCAGAGCAACTCACCAGCATTACGACCAGGGATACGACTGTCCCGAATTTGATGTTTAGTTCGTATCCCCCAGGGCAATTAAACTGATTCCAGTGGCTGCTCCAAGAAGAGGTATTCGGAGTAGTCTTCTAGTCTGACTCAGGAGGCGGCACCCACCGCTTCCGAGTATATTACTCGCTGATGTTCAGTCTCTGCTTCCTCAGAGCATGCGCAGACCAGCTGGCTGGTGTGTTTATGGACATATTCAATCAATCCCTATCCCAGTCTGCTGTTCTCACATGCTTCAAGACGGCCACCATTG
>NC_068439.1:87342913-87360514 GCF_023373465.1 Oncorhynchus keta | reverse complement strand
GTATTGGACAAAAATGAATGGCATGTCATTGGCATCGGACAAAACCATATACACATTGGCCAATACCACCCATTCCGGCGTTGATTCATCCAAAGTGTATTGCAAATGCCATATGGTACTGCCAGTTGTAACACTTTTAAAATTCAACAGGGGCAAATGCGCTCCACCGGGGTTGTTCATATTGGATATGTAACCCAAATTAATGTCCAAAGTAAAATTTTGAAAATGAATTTTTTTCAAAAAACTTATCACCCTAAAAAAGTGCTTTTCTGGACCGCTTTTTCGAAATTCTTTCGATTTTTTTGTCAATTACACATGTGTAAGAACTGTATGAATATACTTTTGTCCAATTTTATTATCATAATTTTTTTAATTTTTTTATATGCGCATAAGGAATATGTTTTGTCCAATTCCAATATGATTTCATAGGAAGTCAAAGTCAAAAGTCAAAAATGTCAAAATTTTGTAAAAACTTCACACACCCATAAAAAAGTGCTTTCTGGACCGTTTTTCGAAATTCTTTCGATTTTTTGTCAATTACACATGTGTAAGAACTGTATGAATATAATTTTGTCCAATTTTATTATCATATTTTTTTTTTTTTTTTACATGCGCATAAGGAATATGTTTTGTCCAATTCCAATATGATTTCATAGGAAGTCAAAAGTCAAAAGTCAAAATGTCAAAATTTTGTAAAAACTTCACACACCCTTAAAAAGTGCTTTCTGGACCGTTTTTGAAATTCTTTCAATTTTTTTGTCAATTACACATGTGTAAGAACTGTATGAATATACTTGTCCAATTTTATTATCATATTTTTTTATATATTTTTTAAATTGTGCATAGGATTTTTTTGGGCCAAATGACGTAAGAAATTTGACATGCTCAAAAATCCTGCAGAAATGCAAAATTGACTGGCCTGATGAACTCGGGATGGCCGGGCAGTGATAGTTGTTCCTTTCCATCACTCTGTGTTGACTTCATCATGTCCATTTTGTGATGTTTTTTCACTATATAATCATATTGCAAGTGCACGTGCATTTGCAATATGTTTCAATGTGCATTTACCATATGAAATTTGACCTTGCTCAAAAAAATGCAAAAATTGACTGGTCTGATGAACACAGATGGCCGAGCAGTGATAGTTGTACATTTCATCACTCGTTGTGTTGATTTCATCATCTCCGTTAGGTGATGTTGTTTCACTATAGAATCATACAAGTGCACGTGCATTTGCAATATGTTTCAATGTGCATTTACCATATGAAATTTGACCTGCTCAAAAAATGCAAAATTGACTGGTCTGATGAACACAGGATGGCCGAGCAGTGAGAGTTGTACCTTTCCATCACTCGTTGTGTTGATTTCATCATGTCCATTTGTTTATGTTTTCTCACTTTTGCAAAGTCACTGTGCATTTGCAATATGGCTCAATGGGCAGGTACCATCACGAATTTGTCATGCTATAAAAAAATCCTGCAGGAATGTGAAATTGACTGGCCTGATGAACACAGGATGGCCTGGCAGTGATAGTTGTTCCTTTTCCATCACTCGCTGTGTTGATTTCATCATGTCCATTAGGTGATGTTTTTTCACTATAGAATCATATTGCAAATGCACGTGCATTGCTGTGCAACTGGTAACCCAAAAATAAAAATATGGTTGTAAATGCATTTACCGGTCATTCTGATATTAATGCTCGCTATGGGAACACAGGATGGCCGGGCAGTGATAGTTGTACATTTCCATCACTGCTGTGTTGATTTCATCATGTCCATTAGGTGATGTTTTACATTCATAGAATCATATTGCAAGTGCGCGCGCATTTGCAATATGTTTCAATGTGCATTTACCATATGAAATTTGACATGCTCAAAAATGCAAAATTGACTGGTCTGATGGACACAGGATGGCCGAGCAGTGATAGTTGTACATTTCCATCACTCGTTGTGTTGATTTCATCATGTCCATTAGGTGATGTTTTTTACACTATAGAATCATATTGCAAGTGCGCGCGCATTTGCAATATGTTTCAATGTGCATTTACCATATGAAATTGACATGCTCAAAAATGCAAAATTGACTGGTCTGATGAACACAGGATGGCTGAGCAGTGATAGTTGTACATTTCATCACTCGTTGTGTTGATTTCATCATGTCCATTAGGTGATGTTTTCTCACTATAGAATTTTGCAAAGTCAGTGCGCGCATTTGCAATATGGTTCAATGTGCAGGTACCATATGAAATTTGTCATGCTAAAAATCCTGCAAATTGACTGGTCTGATGAACACAGGATGGCCTGGCAGTGATAGTTGTTCCTTTCCATCACTGTTGTGTTGATTTCATCATGTCCATTAGGTGATGTTTTTTCACTATAGAATCATATTGCAAATGCACGTGCATTGTTGTGCAACTGGTAACCCAAAATAAAAATATGGTTGTAAATGCATTTGTCATTCTGATATTAATGCTCGCTATGGGAACACAGGATGGCCGGGCAGTGATAGTTGTACATTTCCATCACTCGTTGTGTTGATTTCATCATGTCCATTAGGTGATGTTTTTACACTATAGAATCATATTGCAAGTGCGCGCATTTGCAATATGTTTCAATGTGCATTTACCATATGAAATTTGACATGCTCAAAAATGCAAAATTGACTGGTCTGATGGACACAGGATGGCCGAGCAGTGATAGTTGTACATTTCCATCACTCGTTGTGTTGATTTCATCATGTCCATTAGGTGATGTTTTTCACTATAGAATCATATTGCAAATGCACGTGCATTGTTGTGCAACTGGTAACCCAAAAATAAAAATATGGTTGTAAATGCATTTACCGGTCATTCTGATATTAATGCTCGCTATGGGAACACAGGATGGCCGGGCAGTGATAGTTGTACATTTCATCACTGTGTTGATTTCATCATGTCCATTAGGTGATGTTTTTACACTATAGAATCATATTGCAAATGCGCGCGCATTTGCAATATGTTTCAATGTGCATTTACCATATGAAATTTGACATGCTCAAAAATGCAAAATTGACTGGTCTGATGGACACAGGATGGCCTGGCAGTGATAGTTGTTCCTTTCCATCACTCGTTGTGTTGATTTCATCATGTCCATTAGGTGATGTTTTTCACTATAGAATCATATTGCAAATGCACGTGCATTGTTGTGCAACTGGTAACCCAAAATAAAAATATGGTTGTAAATGCATTTACCGGTCATTCTGATATTAATGCTCGCTATGGGAACACAGGATGGCCGGGCAGTGATAGTTGTACATTTCCATCACTCGTTGTGTTGATTTCATCATGTCCATTAGGTGATGTTTTTACACTATAGAATCATATTGCAAGTGCGCGCGCATTTGCAATATGTTTCAATGTGCATTTACCATATGAAATTTGACATGCTCAAAAATGCAAAATTGACTGGTCTGATGGACACAGGATGGCCGAGCAGTGATAGTTGTACATTTCCATCACTCGTTGTGTTGATTTCATCATGTCCATTAGGTGATGTTTTTACACTATAGAATCATATTGCAAGTGCGCGCGCATTGTTGTGCAACTGGTAACCGAAAAATAAAAATATGGTTGTAAATGCATTTACCGGTCATTCTGATATTAATGCTCGCTATGGGAACACAGGATGGCCGGGCAGTGATAGTTGTACATTTCATCACTCGTTGTGTTGATTTCATCATGTCCATTAGGTGATGTTTTTTACACTATAGAATCATATTGCAAGTGCGCGCATTTGCAATATGTTTCAATGTGCATTTACCATATGAAATTTGGACATGCTCAAAAATGCAAAATTGACTGGTCTGATGGACACAGGATGGCCGAGCAGTGATAGTTGTACATTTCCATCACTCGTTGTGTTGATTTCATCATGTCCATTAGGTGATGTTTTTTCACTATAGAATCATATTGCAAATGCACGTGCATTGTTTGCAACTGGCAACCCAAAAATAAAAATATGGTTGTAAATGCATTTACCGGTCATTCAATATTAATGCTCTGATGGGAACACAGGATGGCCGGGCAGTGATAGTTGTACATTTCATCACTGTTGTGTTGATTTCATCATGTCCATTAGGTGATGTTTTTACACTATAGAATCATATTGCAAGTGCATTTGCAATATGTTTCAATGTGCATTTACCATATGAAATTTGACATGCTCAAAAATGCAAAATTGACTGGTCTGATGGACACAGGATGGCCGAGCAGTGATAGTTGTACATTTCCATCACTGCTGTGTTGATTTCATCATGTCCATTAGGTGATGTTTTTACACTATAGAATCATATTGCAAGTGCGCGCGCATTTGCAATATGTTTCAATGTGCATTTACCATATGAAATTTGACATGCTCAAAAATGCAAAATTGACTGGTCTGATGAACACAGGATGGCTGAGCAGTGATAGTTGTACATTTCCATCACTGTTGTGTTGATTTCATCATGTCCATTTGTTTATGTTTTCTCACTTTTGCAAAGTCACTGTGCATTTGCAATATGGTTCAATGGGCAGGTACCATCACGAATTTGTCATGCTATAAAATCCTGCAGGAATGTGAAATTGACTGGCCCGATGAACTCGGGATAGCTGGGCAGTGATTCTGGTTCATCTCCATGGCTCGTTAGGGTTGATTTCAGAATGTCACTTTTGGTGATGGTCCCTCTCCGCTTAAACATATTGCTAATGTACAAAAGTCAACTAGCAAGTCAGTGTCCATCAGTCAATTAGATGTCATTTTGACACCAAACTGATACCAATTGACACCAAACCCACTTTTTCCAACTCATTTAGAAGCCAACTATCATATATGTCAGAGCAGGCCCATAATTCACAGCGCCTTTAGTTTAAAACATAATAAAAACGTAAAACACATAGTTACGTTCTAGCTGCGGGTCCAGGTCAGACATTATGTGAAGGCCTATGTGAGGCGAATTTCGAATCCTGAGTTTTCGCTCGATAGGTCCTTCGGTGCCCGAGTAAAACCCTAATTGGTGCTGAAAATCCACTTTTTCCATGCCTTGCTATGGGGTCCTTGAATGAGCTATCGGACCGAAAACGTTGGGGTCCGTCTCTATGGGCCGAGCCGGTTCCAATGCACCTAGTCTTGTGTCTCTGAGACTTTTCTAAATGTCGCCATTTTCGTAATGGTCAAAATGAATTGAAATCATTGCAAATGTACGAGGCTATTTCTCGGTCCGAGAACCTTCTAGAGCCACCTAACTCACCACGCACTATCGACCCGAGGTCTAGAACAGGTTTCTAAAGTTTCGGAACTCTAGGTCTGACGGTTCTTTTAGCTCGAACAAAGCTAACTATTGGAGGCACTGTCTGTCTCTACAACCCCCAATACGTCCCCCTCCTTCCAAGTTGTGTGTCTGTGTGATTTAGTTTTCCTTGAAATTTTATGGGAAAAATGACTGATTTACAGTTCATGGGGGTTGCCTAATCACACATATGAAGTTTTGGACAGATCTGACTTTTTAACCCCTCGAAACAGCCCCTGAGACACCAATTAAGGCACTTCCGGTTGGCACAGGAAGCTATAAGTCAACACATATCCTCACTGGGCTATGCTTTTACAGAATCCTGTGTTTTAAGTCCTTACGTTAAGAATTGACTGATTTACACAGGGTTGAATGCACTATGTCTATCAAACTGCAGGCAGGTAATGGAAAAACACTTTTAGGGTGATTTTAACCACTTCCGGTTGGTCCAGGAAGCCTAGAATCAACACAGGTAGACCTCATACTGGCCTGATGGACTGTTATCAAAGACAGGTTCATACGGCATTCATAACCCATATAGACTTCAGGTTGAATTTAGGGGTGCAGGCAATGTATTCCTATGGGGAGAGAAGTCAATGCAAACTATTTGAAGTAAACACCTTCTTTAACTATTAAGGGTTAATGCCACACGGTCAACGTTAGGCTTGCACGGATCGGAAGGACCTTAGGAACGTACCTGAGGTCGAATTGTGCTTCTCACCCTAACGGTTCTCTCACTGTCACCCAAAAGCAAATGACGTTGTGGGGCAGGCTTCATTTTGGGCCTACTTTTCTAATGGTCGCTGCGCTCAGACCGAGCGAGCTACGGTCAAGCGGGGATATCTCGTTGAACCCGGCACGGCCTAGAGATTATGTTTATGCCATTGCCTGCTCTCTGTGTCTTTGAGAACCGCACTTTTCACTCCATCCTTGCTGTGTGCGTGTGAGAGCTTTTCTTTGACATCTGTTGGGAGAAATGACTGATTTACAGTTCATGAGGGTTACCTAGTCACACATATGAAGTTTTGAAAGATCTGACCTTTTTAACCCTTGGAAACTGCCACTGTGACATCATTAAAGGCACTTCCGGTTGGCACAGGAAGCTATAAGTAAACCCATGTCTTGATTGACATAGAAACTTACAGAATCCTGAGTTTTAAGTCCTTACGTTAAGAATTGACTGATTTACACAGGGTTGAATGCACTATGTCTATCAAACTGCAGGCAGGTAATGGAAAAACACTTTTAGGGTGATTTTAACCACTTCCGGTTGGTCCAGGAAGCCTAGAATCAACACAGGTAGACCTCATACTGGCCTGATGGACTGTTACCAAAGACAGGTTCATACGGCATTCATAACCCATATAGACTTCAGGTTGAATTTAGGGTGCAGGCAATGTATTCCTATGGGAGAGAAATCAATGCAAACTATTTGAAGTAAACACCTTCTTTTAACTATTAAGGGTTAATGCCACACGGTCAAGGTTAGGCTTGCACGGATCGGAAGGACCTTAGGAACGTACCTGAGGTCGAATTGTGCTTCTCACCCTAACGGTTCTCTCACTGTCACCCAAAAGCAAATGACGTTGTGGGGCAGGCTTCATTTGGGCCTACTTTTCTAATGGTCGCTGCGCTCAGACCGAGCGAGCTACGGTCAAGCGGGATATCTCGTTGAACTCGGCACGGCCTAGACATTATGTTTATGCCATTGCCTGCTCTCTGTGTCTTTGAGAACCACACTTTTTCACTCCATCCTTGCTGTGCGTGTGAGAGCTTTTCTTTGACATCTGTTGGGAGAGATGACTGATTTACAGTTCATGAGGGTTACCTAGTCACACATATGAAGTTTTGAAAAGATCTGACTTTTAACCCTCGAAACAGCCCCTGAGACACCAATTAAGGCACTTCCGGTTGTCACAGGAAGCTATAAGTCAACATATATCCTCACTGGGCTATGCTTTTACAGAATCCTGAGTTTTAAGTCCTTACGTTAAGAATTGACTGATTTACACAGGGTTGAATGCACTATGTCTATCAAACTGCAGGCAGGTAATGGAAAAACACTTTTAGGGTGATTTTAACCACTTCCGGTTGGTCCAGGAAGCTTAGAATCAACACAGGTAGACCTCATACTGGCCTGATGGACTGTTACCAAAGACAGGTTCATACGGCATTCATAACCCATATAGACTTCAGGTTGAATTTAGGGGTAAAGGCAATGTATTCCTATGGGGAGAGAAGTCAATGCAAACTCTTTGAAGTAAACACCTTCTTTTAACTATTAAGGGTTAATGCCACACGGTCAAGGTTAGGCTTGCACGGATCGGAAGGACCTTAGGAACGTACCTGAGGTCGAATTGTGCTTCTCACCCTAACGGTTCTCTCACTGTCACCCAAAAGCAAATGACGTTGTGGGGCAGGCTTCATTTTGGGCCTACTTTTCTAATGGTCGCTGCGCTCAGACCGAGCGAGCTACGGTCAAGCGGGATATCTCGTTGAATCTCGGCACGGCCTAGACATTATGTTTATGCCATTGCCTGCTCTCTGTGTCTTTAAGAACCGCACTTTTTCACTCCATCCTTGCTGTGTGTGCGTGTGAGAGCTTTTCTTTGACATCTGCTGGGAGAAATGACTGATTTACAGTTCACGAGGGTTACCTAGTCACACATATGAAGTTTTGAAAAGATCTGACCTTTTTAACCCATGGAAACTGCCACTGTGACACCATTAAAGGCACTTCCGGTTGGCACAGGAAGCTATAAATAAACTCATATCATGATTGGGGTATGCCTTTACAGAATCCCGAGTTTTAAGTCTTTACGTTAAGAACTGAGTTATTTACGGAGGGTTTAGTGAGTGTGTGTTATTTCAGAAAATCATAGAAAATCACAGAAATCTCGCAGAGCTCCGCAGCACACTTTAAAAAGATTCGTAAGAACAACCTGCAACTGGATCTGTAACGTTGAAAAAAAAAAAAAAACACCTATCCGTGAACATCACCAAGGTGTCGTTGTAATGCGATTTCTCTTAAATGACGATAGATAAATGGCTGGTTCTTTTTTATTGACACCGGAGGCTCCTTGACTTTGACGTGAAGTGGAAAAATAATTTCTCTATTTTCATTTTGGACCTTTAATCCCAGATAAAATGGCCATAACTCAAAAACCGTTGAGGCCTAGACGCCATCTTGTTCGGGGCCAACTGCCCATTATGCCGCCCTACGCTCACCGAGTTTCGGCTTCTAAATATTTTCAGTTTTCGAGATAAGGCCCGTCGTGAATCGTGATGTTTTGTAGCAATAGCCATATGATTGCTTATGCCCTCTTGTGGGAATTTCCGGGACATGGGAAAAATGACATAAATCTTATTATTTTTGTAAAACGGAAACCGAATGTCCGACAACGTTCATTTGATGACTTCCTGGTAGGTCCGGCCCTGCCGCTCGCCCGACGCCGTCCGCGAATTTTACAAACGATTTCGGATGTCTAGTAAGGGACCGTACATTTGCAATATGGACTTTCTCACTAACCATACAGGTACTGCCGAATTCTTCCCTTAAGGTATGGAAGCGAAGGTAACTGAACTAAATGACTATTGCCCCATAGCACTCACTTACGTCATCATGAAGTGCTTTGAGAGACTAGTCAAGGATCATATCACCTCCACCCTACCTGACACCCTAGACCCACTTCAATGTGCTTACCGTCCCAATAGATCCACAGACGATGCAATCGCCATCACACTGCACACTGCCCTGTCCCATCTGGACAAGAGGAATACCTATGTGAGAATGTTGTTCATTGACTTAAGCTCAGCATTCAACACCATAGTACCCTCCAAGCTCATCATTATCCTCGAGGCCCTGGGTTTGAACCCCGCCCTGTTCAACTGGAAGCTGGACTTTCTGACCGGCCGCCCCCAGGTGGTGAAGGTAGGTAACAACATCTCCACTCCGCTGATCCTCAACACTGGGGCCCCACAAGGGTGCGTTCTCAGCTCCCTCCTGTACTGCCTTTTCACCCATGACTGGGTGGCCATGCACGCCTCCAACTCAATCATGAAGTTTACAGACGAGACAACAGTAGTAGGCTTCATTACCAACAATGACGAGACAGGGAGGAAGTGAGGGCCCTGGGAGACTGGTGCCAGGAAAATAACCTCTCAACGTCAACAAATCAAAGGAGCTGAGCGTAGACTTCAGGAAACAGCAGAGGGAGCACGTCCCCATCCACATCAACGGGACAGCAGTGGAGAGGGTGGAAAGCTTCAAGTTCCTCGGCGTACACATCACAGACCAACTGAAATGGTCCACCCACACAGTGTGGTGAAGAAGGCGCAATAGCGCCTCTTCAACCTCAGGAGGCTTAAGAAATTTCGCTTGGCTCCTAAAACCCTCTCAAACTTTTACAGATGCACAATTGAGAGCATCCTGTCGGGCTGTATCACCGCCTGGTATGGCAACTGCTCCGCCCACAACCGTAAGGCTCTCCAGAGGGTAGTGAGGTCTGCACAACGCATCACCGGGGGCAAACTACCTGCCCTTCAGGACACCTACACCACCCGATGTCACAGGAAGGCCATAAAGATCATCAAGGACAACAATCACCCGAACCACTGCCTGTTCGCCCTGCTACCATCCAGAAGGCGAGATCAGTACAGGTGCATCAAAGCTGGGACCGAGAGACTGAAAAACAGCTTTTTTCTCAAGGCCATCAGCCAGCTACCACCAAGTTACTCAACCCTGTAACTTAGAGGCTGCTGTCCTGTATACATAGACTTGGAATCACTTCTATCTCAAGGCCATCAGACTGTTAAACAGCCATCACTAGCCAGCTACCACCAAGTTACTCAACCCTGCAACTTAGAGGCTGATGTCCTGTGTACATAGATGTCACTTGTCACTTGAATAATGTTTACATACTGCTTTACTCGTTGCATATGTATCTACTGTATTCTACTCTACTGTATTTTAGTCAATGCCACTCTGATATTGCTCGTCCTAATATTTATATATTTCTTAACTCCATTCTTTGACTTTAGATTTGTGTGCATTGTTATATACCATTGCACTGTTGGAGCTAGGAACACAAGCATTTAGGTAGATACTACTATACTGTTGGAGCTAGGAACACAAGCATTTAGGTAGATACTACTATACTGTTGGAGCTAGGAACACAAGCATTTAGTTAGATACTACTATACTGTTGGAGCTAGGAACACAAGCATTTAGTTAGATATTACTATACTGTTGGAGCTAGGAACACAAGCATTTAGTTAGATATTACTATACTGTTGGAGCTAGGAACACAAGCATTTAGGTAGATACTACTATACTGTTGGAGCTAGGATCACAAGCATTTAGTTAGATACTACTATACTGTTGGAGCTAGGATCACAAGCATTTAGTTAGATACTACTATACTGTTGGAGCTAGGATCACAAGCATTTAGTTAGATACTACTATACTGTTGGAGCTAGGAACACAAGCATTTAGTTAGATACTACTATACTGTTGGAGCTAGGATCACAAGCATTTAGTTAGATACTACTATACTGTTGGAGCTAGAAACACAAGCATTTAGTTAGATACTACTGCACTGTTGGAGCTAGAAACACAAGCATTTAGGTGGATATTACTGTTGGAGCTAGGAACACAAGCATTTAGTTAGATTGTACTGCACTGTTGGAGCTAGAAACACAAGCATTTAGTTAGATACTACTGCACTGTTGGAACTAGGAACACAAGCATTTAGTTAGATACTACTGCACTGTTGGAGCTAGAAACACAAGCATTTAGGTGGATATTACTGTTGGAGCTAGGAACACAGGCATTTAGTTAGATATAACTACACTGTTGGAGCTAGGAACACAAGCATTTAGTTAGATATTACTGCACTGTTGGAGCTAGGAACACAAGCATTTAGGTGGATATTACTGCAATGTTGGAGCTAGGATCACAAGCATTTAGTTAGATACTACTATACTGTTGGAGCTAGGAATACAAGCATTTAGTTAGATACAACTATACTGTTGGAGCTAGGAACACAAGCATTTAGTTAGATAATACTACACTGTTGGAGCTAGGAACACAAGCATTTAGTTAGATACAACTATACTGTTGGAGCTAGGAACACAAGCATTTAGTTAGATAATACTACACTTTTGGAGCTAGGAACACAAGCATTTAGTTAGATATAACTACACTGTTGGAGCTAGAAACACAAGCATTTAGTTAGATACAACTATACTGTTGGAGCTAGGAACACAAGCATTTAGTTAGATATTACTGCACTGTTGGAGCTAGGAACACAAGCATTTAGTTAGATATTACTGCACTGTTGGAGCTAGGAACACAAGCATTTAGTTAGATTTTACTGCACTGTTGGAGCTAGGAACACAAGCATTTAGTTAGATATTACTACACTGTTGGAGCTAGGAACACAAGCATTTAGTTAGATACTACTGCACTGTTGGAGCTAGGAACACAAGCATTTAGTTAGATATTACTGCACTGTTGGAGCTAGGAACACAAGCATTTAGTTAGATATTACTGTACTGTTGGAGCTAGAAACACAAGCATTTAGTTAGATACTACTGCACTGTTGGAGCTAGAAACACAAGCATTTAGGTGGATATTACTGTTGGAGCTAGGAACACAAGCATTTAGTTAGATTTTACTGCACTGTTGGAGCTAGGAACACAAGCATTTAGTTAGATATTACTGCACTGTTGGAGCTAGGAACACAAGCATTTATTTATATATGACTGCACTGTTGGAGCTAGAAACACAAGCATTTAGTTAGATACTACTATACTGTTGGAGCTAGGAACACAAACATTTAGTTAGATACTACTATACTGTTGGAGCTAGGAACACAAGCATTTAGTTAGATGCTACTGCACTGTTGGAGCTAGGAACACAAGCATTTAGTTAGATGCTACTGCACTGTTGGAGCTAGGAACACAAGCATTTAGTTAGATACTACTATACTGTTGGAGCTAGGAACACAAGCATTTAGTTAGATGCTACTGCACTGTTGGAGCTAGGAACACAAGCATTTAGTTAGATATTACTGTTGGAGCTAGGAACACAAGCATTTAGTTAGATGCTACTGCACTGTTGGAGCTAGGAACACAAGCATTTAGTTAGATATTACTGTTGGAGCTAGGAACACAAGCATTTAGTTAGATGCTACTGCACTGTTGGAGCTAGGAACACAAGCATTTAGTTAGATATTACTGTTGGAGCTAGGAACACAAGCATTTAGTTAGATACTACTGCACTGTTGGAGCTAGGAACACAAGCATTTAGTTAGATACTACTATACTGTTGGAGCTAGGAACACAAGCGTTTAGTTAGATATTACTGTTGGAGCTAGGATCACAAGCATTTAGTTAGATACTACTATACTGTTGGAGCTAGGAACACAAGCATTTAGTTAGATACTACTATACTGTTGGAGCTAGGAACACAGGCATTTAGTTAGATATTACTGCACTGTTGGAGCTAGGAACACAAGCATTTAGTTAGATATTACTGCACTGTTGGAGCTAGGAACACAAGCATTTAGTTAGATACTACTGCACTGTTGGAGCTAGGAACACAAGCATTTAGTTAGATATTACTGCACTGTTGGAGCTAGAAACACAAGCATTTAGGTGGATATTACTGTTGAAGCCAGGAACACAAGCATTTAGTTAGATGCTACTGTACTGTTGGAGCTAGAAACACAAGCATTTAGTTAGATGCTACTGCACTGTTGGAGCTAGGAACACAGGCATTTCTCTACACCCGCAATAATATCTGCCAAATATGTGTCTGTGATCAATACAAATGTGATTTGATTTTAAGTAGAGTTCTGTTCTAGTTCTGGTCTGAGTATGGTTCTGGTCCAATATGGGTCTGGGGTTCTGTTCTAGTTATGGCCTGAATATGGTTATGGTCTGAATATGGGTCTGGGGTTCTGTTCTAGTTTTGGTCTGGGGTTCTGTTCTAGTATGGGTCTGGGTTCTGTTCTAATTCTGGTATGGGTCTGGGTTCTGTTCTAGTTCTGGTCTGAGTATGGGTCTGGGTTCTGTTCTAATTCTGGTCTGAGTATGGGTCTGGGTTCTGTTCTAATTCTGGTCTGAGTATGGGTCTGGGTTCTGTTCTAGTTCTGGTCTGAGTATGGGTCTGGGTTCTGTTCTAGTTCTGGTCTGAGTATGGGTCTGGGTTCTGTTCTGGTTCTGGTCTGAATATGGGTCTGGGTTCTGTTCTTGTTTGGTTCTGGGATTATGTTCTAATTCTGGTCTGAGTATGTGTCTGGGTTCTGTTCTAGTTCTGGTCTGGTATGGGTCTGGATTCTGTTCTAATTCTGGTCTGAGTATGGGTCTGGGGTTCTGTTCTAATTCTGGTCTGAGTATGGGTCTGGGTTCTGTTCTAGTTCTGGTCTGAGTATGGGTCTGGGTTCTGTTCTAATTCTGGTCTGAGTATGGGTCTGGGGTTTTGTTCTAGTTTGGGTCTGGGGTTCTGTTCTAGTATGGGTCTGGGTTCTGTTGTAATTCTGGTCTGAGTATGGGTCTGGGTTCTGTTCGAGTTCTGGTCTGAATATGGGTCTGGGTTCTTTTCTAATTCTGGTCTTAGTATGGGTCTGGGGTTCTGTTTGAGTTCTGGTCTGGGGTTCTGTTCGAGTTCCCAAGAAGGGAGACAAGGAGAGTGACAAGGAGATGAGACAAGGAGAGAAGGAAGTCAGACAAACGTCTTATGAGGTTCCATTATTAAGTAATGACAAGACTTTAAAACATGAAACCTAACCATCAGAGAGAAGGAAGGAGGAAGGAGGAAGGAGAGGGAGGAGCCTGAGAGTCTTTATATTGTAACACGTCTCTGAGAGCTACAGAATGTTTTACCCTGAGTAAGTCGTGAGAGAGCCTGGCTCAGTCCAGCTAATGACTAAAACTTACAGCACGACTGTTTGTGTTTGTGTTTGTGTGTCTGTGTCTGTGTCAGTGTCTGTGTCAGTGTGTGTGTTGGTGTGTGTGTCGGTGTGTGTGTCAGTGTGTGTGTGTGTGTGTGTGTGTGTGTGTGTGTGTGTTGTTGTGTGTGTGTGTGTGTGTGTGTCGGTGTGTGTGTGTCGGTGTGGCCCCGGTGTGTGTGTTGTGTGTGTGTGTCGTGTGTGTGTGTCGGTGTGTGTGTCGTTGTGTGTGTGTGTGTGTGTGTGTGTCGGTGTGTGTGTGTGTGTGTGTGTGTGTGTGTGTGTGTGTGTGTGTGTGTGTGTGTGTGTGTGTGTGTGTGTGTGTGTGTGTGTGTGTGTGTGTGTGTGTGTGTGTGTGTGTGTGTGTGTGTGTGTGTGTGTGTGTGCCCTTCCCTGCCCTGGATTGCTTTCTCGAGGCAGGAACTCCTGGACCACACAGACGCTGGCAGCTCTCCACCACAACCCCTCTCTCTCTCTCCACTTCAGACCCCATAGTAGTCCGGCGTCTGGCTGTCACCCACTCAGCTCTTTTCCTCTTAAAAAAATGACATTTTCTTCTTTCCTCTACTCTCTTACTCCACGCTTTGCCTTCTCCCCCTCCCTCTCTCCTGCTCTCCTTCTCTCCTCTCGTTGTCTTCTCAACCCTCCCTCCCACCTCCATTCTCCACTTCTCTCTCTCTCTTCCCGCTTCCCTCCTCCCCTTTTTACCGCCTCTCCCTCCCTCCTGTCCTTCTCTCCTCTCCTTCCCACCTCTCCTCTCTCCTCCTCTTCTTGCCTTCTCCCCCTCTCTCTTCCTTCTCTCCTCTCCTTCCCTCCTCTTCTTGCCTTCTCCCCCCCTCTCCCCCCTCTCCTCCCCTCTCTCTCCCTTCTCTCCTCTCCTTCCCACCTCTCCTCTCTCCTCCTCTTCTTGCCTTCTCCCTCCCTCTCCTCCCCTCTCTCTTCCTTCTTTCCTCTCCTTCCCTCCTCTTCTTGCCTTCTCCCCCCCTCTCCTCCCCTCTCTCTTCCTTCTCTCCTCTCCCCCTTCCCCCTCTCCTCTCTCCTCCTCTTCTTGCCTTCTTCCCCCTCTCCTCCCCTCCTCTCTTCCTTCTCCCCTCTCCTTCCCTCTCTCTTCCTTCTCTCCTCTCCTTCCCACCTCTCCTCTCTCCTCCTCTTCTTGCCTTCTCCCCCCTCTCCTCCCCTCTCTCTTCCTCCTCTCCTCTCCTTCCCACCTCTCCCCTCTCCTCCTCTTTTTTGTCTTCCCCCCCTCTCCTCCCCTCTCTCTTCCTTCTCTCCTCTCCTTGCCTCCTCCCTCCTTCCCTCCTTCCCTCCTTCCCTCCCTCCTGTCCTCTCTCTGTTCTCTGTCACTCCCAGACAGCCATCTGAGGTACTTCATTGTACTGACAGACAGTAACAACATGATTGCTGTTCCACATAGTATGAACCTCAACTAGAGTCTGTTCGTTCACTGCTTTTACTAGCTGTTTTTACTAGCTGTTCCACCGCACCCTACCAGACTGACTCTCTGTCTGACTGTGTGATTCATCTGACTGTCTGATTCATCTGACTGTCTGATTCATGTGATTCATCTGACTGTCTGATTCATGTGATTCATCTGACAGTCTGATTCATCTGACTGTCTGATTCATCTGACTGTCTGATTCATGTGATTCATCTGACAGTCTGATTCATCTGACTGTCTGATTCATGTGATTCATCTGACTGTCTGATTCATCTGACTGTCTGATTCATGTGATTCATCTGACTGTCTGATTCATCTGACTGTCTGATTTGTGTGATTCGTCTGACTGTCTGATTCATCTGACTGTCTGATTCGTGTGATTCATCTGACTGTCTGATTCTGATTACATTTTACATTACATTTAAGTCATTTAGCAGACGCTCTTATCCAGAGCGACTTACAAATTGAATTCATCTGACCGTCTCATTTGTCTGACTGTCTGATTCATCTGACTGTCTGATTCGTGTGATTCATCTGACTGTCTGATTCGTGTGATTCATCTGACTGTCTGATTCATCCGACTGTCTGATTCGTGTGATTCATCTGACTGTCTCATTTGTCTGACTGTCTGATTCGTGTGATTCATCTGACTGTCTGATTCATCTGACTGTCTGATTCATCTGACTGTCTGATTCATGTGATTCATCTGACTGTCACAAACAGGCCATTGCCTGGACCGTATCTATGAGAGGAATCTCAGGACCACATTGTCTGATGACAAAGTTGAAAGATATTTATTGCAAATACATGGCCCTCGAGCTGAAAATAACACCAACATTTTACAGGTGGCAAAGAAAAGGCCTCATCAAGGAGCCATGTTATCCCACGGGACCTGAAGCCCCTCCCCTTTAGCATTCCCACGGGACCTGAAGCCCCTCCCCTTTAGCATTCCCACGGGACCTGAAGCCCCTCCCCTTTAGCATTCCCACGGGACCTGAAGCCCCTCCCCTTTAGCATTCCCACTGGACCTGAAGCCCCTCCCCTTTAGCATTCCCACTGGACCTGAAGCCCCTCCCCTTTAGCATTCCCACTGGACATGAAGCCCCTCCCCTTTAGCATTCCCACTGGACCTGAAGCCCCTCCCCTTTAGCATTCCCACTGGACCTGAAGCCCCTCCCCTTTAGCATTCCCACTGGACCTGAAGCCCCTCCCCTTTAGCATTCCCACTGGACCTGAAGCCCCTCCCCTTTAGCATTCCCACTGGACCTGAAGCCCCTCCCCTTTAGCATTCCCAAAGGCCTCATCACCGAGCCATGTTATCCCACGGGACCTGAAGCCCCTCCCCTTTAGCATTCCCAAAGGCCTCATCACAGAGCCATGTTATCCCACGGGACCTGAAGCCCCTCCCCTTTAGCATTCCCAAAGGCCTCATCACAGAGCCATGTTATCCCACGGGACCTGAAGCCCCTCCCCTTTAGCATTCCCACTGGTCTCATCACAGAGCCATGTTATCCCACGGGACCTGAAGCCCCTCCCCTTTAGCATTCCCACTGGTCACCTGCAATCAGGGATAGAAGAAGGAAGAGAGAGAGGAACAAAGAGAGAACAAAATGATACCACAGCATAATGACATTACATCATTCATACATAACAGTTCAAGGTGAAATTATGAAAGTATGCATATGTCTGTACGTTGATTGAATTTGGGTTATGACCAGGAAGTAGTGAGCCGAAAGTTTGAGTGACGATACCGAACTTCTGGATTCCTCTATTTTTGTAGTGGAAAGACCTGTCATATGTTCACCGCAGAGGAAGAAGTTACTGACTTATACACGTGCCTCAAAGACCGGATGATTCAACACAGTACAGGAGAACAGGGTCCTGAAGGAACGTCTCGCTGCCCCT
>NC_068439.1:87222913-87337913 GCF_023373465.1 Oncorhynchus keta | reverse complement strand
CTCAAGGTCAGGGGCAGGCGGGCTCAAGGTCAGGGGCAGGCGGGCTCAAGGTCAGGGGCAGGCAGGCTCAGAGTCAGGGGCAGGCAGGCAGGCTCAAGGTCAGGGGCAGGCAGGCTCAAGGTCAGGGGCAGGCAGGCTCAGAGTCAGGGGCAGGCAGGCTCAAGGTCAGGGGCAGGCGGGCTCAGAGTCAGGGGCAGGCGGGCTCAAGGTCAGGGGCAGGTGGGCTCAAGGTCAGGGGCAGGCAGGCTCAAGGTCAGGGGAAGGCAGGCTCAGAGTCAGGGGCAGGTGGGCTCAAGGTCAGGGGCAGGTGGGCTCAAGGTCGGGGGCAGGCGGGCTCAGAGTCAGGGGCAGGTGGGCTCAAGGTCAGGGGCAGGTGGGCTCAAGGTCAGGGGCAGGCAGGCTCAAGGTCAGGGGCAGGCAGGCTCAGAGTCAGGGGCAGGCAGGCTCAAGGTCAGGGGCAGGTGGGCTCAAGGTCAGGGGCAGGCAGGCAGGCTCAAGGTCAGGGGCAGGCAGGCAAGCTCAAGGTCAGGGGCAGGCAGGCTCAAGGTCAGGGACAGGTGGGCTCAAGGTCAGGGGCAGGCAGGCTCAAGGTCAGGGGCAGGCACGCTCAGATTCAGGGGCAGGCGGGCTCAAGGTCAGGGGCAGGTGGGCTCAAGGTCAGGGGCAGGTGGGCTCAAGGTCAGGGGCAGGCAGGCTCAAGGTCAGGGGCAGGCAGGCTCAGAGTCAGGGGCAGGCAGGCTCAAGGTCAGGGGCAGGTGGGCTCAAGGTCAGGGGCAGGCAGGCAGGCTCAAGGTCAGGGGCAGGCAGGCAGGCTCAAGGTCAGGGGCAGGCAGGCTCAAGGTCAGGGGCAGGCAGGCAGGCTCAGAGTCAGGGGCAAGCGGGCTCAAGGTCAGGGACAGGCAGGCTCAAGGTCAGGGGCAGGCAGGCAGGCAGGCTCAAGGTCAGGGGCAGGCAGGCTCAAGGTCAGGGGCAGGCAGGCTCAAGGTCAGGGGCAGGCAGGCAGGCTCAAGGTCAGGGGCAGGCAGGCAGGCTCAAGGTCAGGGGCAGGCAGAAAAGGGACAGGCAGGCTCAAGGTCAGGGGCAGGCGGGCTCAGAGTCAGGACAGGCAAGGGTCAAAACAAGGAGGATGAGGAAAAACAGATATTGGGAAAAACAGGAGCTCTGAGAAAACCACTGGTTGACTGGGCAAACAAGACGAACTGGCACAGACAGACAGAAAACACAAGTATAAATACAGAGGTGATAATGGGGATGATGGGTGACACCTGGAGGGGACAAGCACAAGGACAGGTGAAACAGATCAGGGTGTGACAAGTACAAAAGGGAAAATAAATAAACATAAATATGGGTTGTATTTACAATGGTGTTTGTTCTTCACTGGTTGCCCTTTTCTCGTGGCAACAGGTCACACATCTTGCTGCTGTGATGTCACACTGTGGTATTTCACCCAGTAGATATGGGAGTTTATCAAAATTGGGTTTGTTTTCTAATTCTTTGTGGATCTGTGTAATCTGAGGGAAATATGTGTCTCTAATATGGTCATACATGGGCAGGAGGTCAGGAAGTGCAGCTCAGTTTCCACCTTATTTTGTGGGCAGTGAGCACATAGCCTGTCTTCTCTTGAGAGCCATGTCTGCCTACGGCGGCCTTTCTCAATAGCAAGGCTATGCTCACTGAGTCTGTACATAGTCAAAGCTTTCCTTAAGTTTGGGTCAGTCACAGTGGTCAGGTATTCTGCCGCTGTGTACTCTCTGTTTAGGGTCAGTCACAGTGGTCAGGTATTCTGCCACTGTGTACTCTCTGTTTAGGGTCAGTCACAGTGGTCAGGCATTCTGCCGCTGTGTACTCTCTGTTTAGGGTCAGTCACAGTGGTCAGGCATTCTGCCGCTGTGTTCTCTCTGTTTAGGGTCAGTCACAGTGGTCAGGTATTCTGCCACTGTGTACTCTCTGTTTAGGGCCAAATAGCATTCTAGTTTGCTCTGTTTTTTTTGTTAATTCTTTCCAATGTGTCAAGTAATTATCTTTTTGTTTTCTCATAATTTGGTTGGGTCTAATTGTGCTGCTGTCCAGGGGCTCTGTGGGGTGTGTTTGTGTTTGTGAACAGAGCCCCAGGACCAGCTTGCTTAGGAGACTCTTCTCCAGGTTCATCTCTCTGTAGGTGATGGCTTTGTTATGGAAGGTTTGGGAATCGTTTCCTTTTAGGTGGTTGTAGAATGTAACGTCTCATTTCTGGATTTTGATAATTAGTGGGTATCGGCCTAATTCTGCTCTGCATGCATTAGCTGGTGTTCTACGTTGTACACGGAGGATATTTTAGCAGAATTCTGCGTGCAGAGTCTCAATTTGGTGTTTGTCCCATTTTGTGAAGTCTTGGTTGGTGAGCGGACCCCAGACCTCACAACCATAAAGGGCAATAGGTTCTTTAACTGATTCAAGTATTTTTAGCCAGATCCTATTTGGTATGTCAAATCTTATGTTCCTTTTGATGGCCCTTTTTGCCTTGTCTCTCAGATCTCTCAGATCGTTCACAGCTTTGTGGAAGTTACATGTGTTGGTACTCTTCCCTAGATCTTTGCCTCGACACAATCATTTCCCGGAGTTCAAGGGACAGTTCCTCTGACCTCATGGCTTGGTTTTTGCTCTGACATGCCCAACTGTAGGAACTTAAATATAAAGGCGTGTGCCTTTCCAAATTTATGTCCAATCAATAGAATTTACCACAGGTTGGACTCCAATCAAGTTGTAGAAACATCTCAAGGATGATCAATGGAAACAGGATGCACCTGAGTGCAATTTTGAGTCAAATAGCAAATGTTCTGAATACTTATGTAAATAAGGTATTTATTTTTAAAATGTTTAATGCATTTGTAAACATTTATAAACACCTGTTTTTACTTTGTCATTGTGGCACATTGTGTGTAGATTGATGATGATTTAAAAAAATATATCTATTTTAGAATAAGGCTGTAACGTAACAACATTTGGAAAAAGTCAAGGGGTCTGAATACTTTCCGAATTTATAGTTTGGGACTGTTAGTAATGAGCTCTAGAAGTGTATTGTTTGGGACAGTTATTAATTAGATCTAGATGTTTATAGTTTGGACTGTTATTAATTAGATCTAGATGTTTATAGTTGGGGACTGTTATTAATTAGATCTAGATGTTTATAGTTGGACTGTTATTAATTAGATCTAGATGTTTATAGTTGGGGACTGTTATTAATTAGATCTAGATGTTTATAGTTTGGGACAGTTATTAATTAGATCTAGATGTTTATAGTTGGACTGTTATTAATTAGATCTAGATGTTTATAGTTGGACTGTTATTAATTAGATCTAGATGTTTATAGTTTGGGACAGTTATTAATTAGATCTAGATGTTTATAGTTGGACTGTTATTAATTAGATCTAGATGTTTATAGTTTGGGACTGTTATTAATTAGATCTAGATGTTTATAGTTTGGGACTGTTATTAATTAGATCTAGATGTTTATAGTTGGACTGTTATTAATTAGATCTAGATGTTTATAGCTGGACTGTTATTAATTAGATCTAGATGTTTATAGTTGGACTGTTATTAATTAGATCTAGATGTTTATAGTCGGGACTGTTATTAATTAGATCTAGATGTTTATAGTTGGACTGTTATTAATTAGATCTAGATGTTTATAGTTTGGGACTGTTATTAATTAGATCTAGATGTTTATAATTGGACAGTTATTAATTAGATCTAGATGTTTATAGTTTGACAGTTATTAATTAGATCTAGATGTTTATAGTTGGGGACTGTTATTAATTAGATCTAGATGTTTATAGTTTGACAGTTATTAATTAGATCTAGATGTTTATAGTTGGGTACTGTTATTAATTAGATCTAGATGTTTATAGTCGGGGACTGTTATTAATTAGATCTAGATGTTTATAGTCGGGGACAGTTATTAATTAGATCTAGATGTTTATAGTTGGACAGTTATTAATTAGATCTAGATGTTTATAGTTTGGGACAGTTATTAATTAGATTTAGATGTTTATAGTCGGGGACTGTTATTAATTAGATCTAGATGTTTATAGTTGGACTGTTATTAATTAGATCTAGATGTTTATAGTTGGACTGTTATTAATTAGATCTAGATGTTTATAGTTGGACTGTTATTAATTAGATCTAGATGTTTATAGTTTGGGACAGTTATTAATTAGACCTATATGTTTATAGTCGGGGACAGTTATTAATTAGATCTAGATGTTTATAGTTGGACAGTTATTAATTAGATCTAGATGTTTATAGTCGGGGACTGTTATTAATTAGATCTAGATGTTTATAGTTGGACTGTTATTAATTAGATCTAGATGTTTATAGTTGGACAGTTATTAATTAGATCTAGATGTTTATAGTCGGGGACTGTTATTAATTAGATCTAGATGTTTATAGTTGGACAGTTATTAATTAGATCTAGATGTTTATAGTCGGGGACTGTTATTAATTAGATCTAGATGTTTATAGTTGGACTGTTATTAATTAGATCTAGATGTTTATAGTTGGGCTGTTATTAATTAGATCTAGATGTTTATAGTCGGGGACTGTTATTAATTAGATCTAGATATTTATAGTCGGGACTGTTATTAATTAGATCTAGATGTTTATAGTTGGACTGTTATTAATTAGATCTAGATGTTTATAGTTGGACTGTTATTAATTAGATCTAGATGTTTATAGTTTGGGACAGTTATTAATTAGATATAGATGTTTATAGTTGGGACTGTTATTAATTAGATCTAGATGTTTATAGTCTGGGACAGTTATTAATTAGATCTAGATGTTTAATTAGATCTAGATGTTTATAGTTTGGGACTGTTATTAATTAGATCTAGATGTTTATAGTTTGGATGTTATTTTATAGTTAGTTGGACTGTTATTAATTAGATCTAGATGTTTATAGTTTGGGACTGTTATTAATTAGATCTAGATGTTTATAGTCTAGATGTTTATAGTTGGACTGTTATTAATTAGATCTAGATGTTTATAGTTTGGGACTGTTATTAATTAGATCTAGATGTTTATAGATGTTTAATTAGATCTAGATGTTTATAGTTGTTTATAGGACTGTTATTAATTAGATCTAGATGTTTATAGTTGGGACTGTTATTAATTAGATCTAGATATTTTATAGTTTTGGACTGTTATTAATTAGATCTAGATGTTTATAGTTGGGACTGTTATTAATTAGATCTAGATGTTTATAGTTGGACTGTTATTAATTAGATCTAGATGTTTATAGTCGGGGGGACTGTTATTAATTAGATCTAGATGTTTATAGTTGGACTGTTATTAATTAGATCTAGATGTTTATAGTGGGGACTGTTATTAATTAGATCTAGATGTTTATAGTTGGGACTGTTATTAATTAGATCTAGATGTTTATAGTTGGGACTGTTATTAATTAGATCTAGATGTTTATAGACTGTTATTAATTATAGATGTTTATTGGACTGTTATTAATTAGATCTAGATGTTTATAGTTGGACTGTTATTAATTAGATCTAGATGTTTATAGTTGGACTGTTATTAATTAGATCTAGATGTTTATAGTTGGGGACTGTTATTAATTAGATCTAGATGTTTATAGTTGGGGACTGTTATTAATTAGATCTAGATGTTTATAGTTGGGGACTGTTATTAATTAGATCTAGATGTTTATAGTTTGGGACTGTTATTAATTAGATCTAGATGTTTATAGTTTGGGACTGTTATTAATTAGATCTAGATGTTTATAGTTGGACTGTTATTAATTAGATCTAGATGTTTATAGTTTGGGACTGTTATTAATTAGATCTAGATGTTTATAGTTTGACAGTTATTAATTAGATCTAGATGTTTATAGTTGGGACTGTTATTAATTAGATCTAGATGTTTATAGTCGGGGACTGTTATTAATTAGATCTAGATGTTTATAGTTGGGACTGTTATTAATTAGATCTAGATGTTTATAGTTGGACTGTTATTAATTAGATCTAGATGTTTATAGTTGGGGACTGTTATTAATTAGATCTAGATGTTTATAGTTGGACTGTTATTAATTAGATCTAGATGTTTATAGTCGGGGACTGTTATTAATTAGATCTAGATGTTTATAGTTGGGGACTGTTATTAATTAGATCTAGATGTTTATAGTCGGGGACTGTTATTAATTAGATCTAGATGTTTATAGTTGGGACTGTTATTAATTAGATCTAGATGTTTATAGTTGGGACTGTTATTAATTAGATCTAGATGTTTATAGTTGGACTGTTATTAATTAGATCTAGATGTTTATAGTTGGACTGTTATTAATTAGATCTAGATGTTTATAGTTGGACTGTTATTAATTAGATCTAGATGTTTATAGTTGGGGACTGTTATTAATTAGATCTAGATGTTTATAGTTGGACTGTTATTAATTAGATCTAGATGTTTATAGTTGGGGACTGTTATTAATTAGATCTAGATGTTTATAGTTTGGGACTGTTATTAATTAGATCTAGATGTTTATTATAGATGTTTATAGTGGGGACTGTTATTAATTAGATCTAGATGTTTATAGTTGGGGACTGTTATTAATTAGATCTAGATGTTTTTATGGGGATGTTATTAATTAGATCTAGATGTTTATAGTTTGGGACTGTTATTAATTAGATCTAGATGTTTATAGTTTGGACTGTTATTAATTAGATTTAGATGTTTATAGTTGGGGACTGTTATTAATTAGATCTAGATGTTTATAGTTTGACTGTTATTAATTAGATCTAGATGTTTATAGACTGTTATTAATTAGATCTAGATGTTTATAGTTTGGGACTGTTATTAATTAGATCTAGATGTTTATAGTTTGGGACTGTTATTAGATCTAGATGTTTATAGATGTTTATAGTTGGGACTGTTATTAATTAGATCTAGATGTTTATAGTTGGACTGTTATTAATTAGATCTAGATGTTTATAGTTGGACTGTTATTAATTAGATCTAGATGTTTATAGTGGGACTGTTATTAATTAGATCTAGATGTTTATAGTTGGGGACTGTTATTAATTAGATCTAGATGTTTATAGTTGGGGACTGTTATTAATTAGATCTAGATGTTTATAGTTGGGACTGTTATTAATTAGATCTTGATGTTTATAGTTTGGGACTGTTATTAATTAGATTTAGATGTTTATAGATGTTTTATAGATCTAGATGTTTATAGGACTGTTATTAATTAGATCTAGATGTTTATAGTTGGACTGTTATTAATTAGATCTAGATGTTTATAGTTGGACTGTTATTAATTAGATCTAGATGTTTATAGTTAGGGGACTGTTATTAATTAGATCTAGATGTTTATAGTTGGGGACTGTTATTAATTAGATCTAGATGTTTATAGTTGGGACTGTTATTAATTAGATCTAGATGTTTATAGTTGGGACTGTTATTAATTAGATCTAGAGAGTTTATAATTAGGGACTGTTATTAATTAGATCTAGATGTTTATAGTTTAGTTATTAATTAGATCTAGATGTTTATACTGTTATTAATTAGATCTAGATGTTTATAGTTTGGACTGTTATTAATTAGATCTAGATGTTTATAGTTGGACTGTTATTAATTAGATCTAGATGTTTATAGTTGGATGTTATTATTAAGATCTAGATGTTTATAGTGGGGACTGTTATTAATTAGATCTAGATGTTTATAGTTGGGGACTGTTATTAATTAGATCTAGATGTTTATAGTTTGGGACTGTTATTAATTAGATCTAGATGTTTATAGTTGGACTGTTATTAATTAGATCTAGATGTTTATAGTTGGACTGTTATTAATTAGATCTAGATGTTTATAGTCTAGATGTTTATAGTTGGACTGTTATTAATTAGATCTAGATGTTTATAGTTTGACTGTTATTAATTAGATCTAGATGTTTATAGTTGGACTGTTATTAATTAGATCTAGATGTTTATAGTTCGGGGACTGTTATTAATTAGATCTAGATGTTTATAGTTGGACTGTTATTAATTAGATCTAGATGTTTATAGTTGGACTGTTATTAATTAGATCTAGATGTTTATAGTTGGACTGTTATTAATTAGATCTAGATGTTTATAGTTGGACTGTTATTAATTAGATCTAGATGTTTATAGTCGGGACTGTTATTAATTAGATCTAGATGTTTATAGTTGGACTGTTATTAATTAGATATAGATGTTTATAGTCGGGGACTGTTATTAATTAGATCTAGATGTTTATAGTTGGGGACTGTTATTAATTAGATCTAGATGTTTATAGTTGGACTGTTATTAATTAGATCTAGATGTTTATAGTTGGACTGTTATTAACTAGATCTAGATGTTTATAGTTGGACTGTTATTAATTAGATCTAGATGTTTATAGTCGGGGACTGTTATTAATTAGATCTAGATGTTTATAGTTTGACAGTTATTAATTAGATCTAGATGTTTATAGTTGGGGACTGTTATTAATTAGATCTAGATGTTTATAGTTGGACTGTTATTAATTAGATCTAGATGTTTATAGTCGGGGACTGTTATTAATTAGATCTAGATGTTTATAGTTGGGGACTGTTATTAATTAGATCTAGATGTTTATAGTTGGGACTGTTATTAATTAGATCTAGATGTTTATAGTTGGGGACTGTTATTAATTAGATCTAGATGTTTATAGTTGGGACTGTTATTAATTAGATCTAGATGTTTATAGTTGGGGACTGTTATTAATTAGATCTAGATGTTTATAGTTGGACTGTTATTAATTAGATCTAGATGTTTAAAGCGTTCTAGAAATGTATAGTTGAGGGGGGTTATTAACAAATTATAGAAGCTGCATATTATCAATATATCAAAGTGTCACCAACAAAAAGGTAAACAATAGGCCTGTAGCAAATGCAGCAAATGGCATTTATTTATCACATGTAAATAGCACTTCTCAGTAGTGCTCAAAGCCATTCCATCAGCATTCATTTTTAAATTCGAATCAATGAGCCCAATCGGGTCCTCCATGACAACAAAATCTTAAACAACAGAGTAGGGCTGGCTAATAAGTTCATAGTTTTGGGGTCATGCTCATGTAAAACAGTTTGGCTAATCTATACTTCCATATTTCCAAGTCCTATTCTTGAAGATCGAGGGGTATAACATTTATTGAAATGACTGGAATTCTGATAGACTGGTTTTTAATGTAAATGAATGATTTAATCGTATTATTATATGTAATAGAAAGCGATGGGTTAGAGGAAGCCTACATAACCAACACATAAAGTACAATTTTACAACCAGCTGTGTAAACTTTAACATTGATTTATCCTGCAATAGATGTTGTTCAATTGGTAAAAATATATTTTTTTGTCTTCTTCTAATGTCTCTTAAGGGGGAAGTAATCTAAAGTAACTGAAAGTAGTCAGATTACCTTACTGAGTTTGGGGTAATCCAGAAGTTACGTTGCCGATTACAATTTTGGACAGGTAACTAGTAACTGTAACATATTACATTTAGAAAGCAACATACCCAATCCCGGTAATTAATTAATTTTATACGTGTATAGTGTGGGGATTGTTATTAGTGAGTTATAGAAGTGTATAGTTGGGGGGGATATTAATGTGTTCTAGAATTGTATAGTTGTTGACTGTTATTAATGAGTTCTAGAAGTGTATAGTTGGACATTGTTATTAATGAGTTCTAGAAGTGTATAGTTGGACATTGTTATTCATGAGTTCTAGAAGTGTATAGTTGGACATTGTTATTAATGAGTTCTAGAAGTGTATAGTTGGACATTGTTATTCATGAGTTCTAGAAGTGTATAGTTGGACATTGTTATTAATGAGTTCTAGAAGTGTATATTTGGACATGGTTATTAATGAGTTCTAGAAGTGTGTAGTTTGAGGGTTATTAATACGTTCTAGAAGTGTATAGTTGGACATTGTTATTAATGAGTTCTAGAAGTGTATAGTTGGACATTGTTATTAATGAGTTCTAGAAGTGTATAGTTAGACATTGTTATTAATGAGTTCTAGAAGTGTATAGTTGTTGACTGTTATTAATGAGTTCTAGAAGTGTATAGTTGGACATTGTTATTAATGAGTTCTAGAAGTGTATATTTGGACATTGTTATTAATGAGTTATAGAAGTGTATAGTTGGGGGGGGGTTAATTAGTTATAGAAGTGTATAGTTGGGGGGTTATTAATTAGTTATAGAAGTGTTTAGTTGGGGGGTTATTAATGAGTTCTAGAAGTGTATAGTTGTTGACTGTTATTAATGAGTTCTAGAAGTGTATATTTGGACATTGTTATTAATGAGTTCTAGAAGTGTATAGTTGGACATTGTTATTAATGAGTTCTAGAAGTGTATATTTGGACATTGTTATTAATGAGTTCTAGAAGTGTATAGTTGGACATTGTTATTAATGAGTTCTAGAAGTGTATATTTGGACATTGTTATTAATGAGTTCTAGAAGTGTATAGTTGGACATTGTTATTAATGAGTTCTAGAAGTGTATAGTTGGACATTGTTATTAATGAGTTCTAGAAGTGTATAGTTGGACATTGTTATTAATGAGTTCTAGAATTGTATAGTTGTTGACTGTTATCAATGAGTTCTAGAAGTGTATAGTTGGACATTGTTATTAATGAGTTCTAGAAGTGTATAGTTGGACATTGTTATTAATGAGTTCTAGAAGTGTATAGTTGGACATTGTTATTAATGAGTTCTAGAAGTGTATAGTTGGACATTGTTATTAATGAGTTCTAGAAGTGTATAGTTGTTGACTGTTATTAATGAGTTCTAGAAGTGTATATTTGGACATTGTTATTAATGAGTTCTAGAAGTGTATATTTGGACATGGTTATTAATGAGTTATAGAAGTGTATAGTTGGACATTGTTATTAATGAGTTCTAGAAGTGTATAGTTGGACATTGTTATTAATGAGTTCTAGAAGTGTATAGTTGGACATTGTTATTAATGAGTTATAGAAGTGTATAGTTGGACATTGTTATTAATGAGTTATAGAAGTGTATAGTTGGGGGGTTATTAATTAGTTCTAGAAGTGTATAGTTGGACATTGTTATTAATGAGTTATAGAAGTGTATAGTTGGACATTGTTATTAATGAGTTATAGAAGTGTATAGTTGGGGGTTATTAATTAGTTATAGAAGTGTATAGTTGGGGGGTTATTAATTAGTTCTAGAAGTGTTTAGTTGGGGGGTTATTAATTAGTTATAGAAGTGTATAGTTGGGATTGTTATTAATGAGTTGTAGAAGTTTATAGTTGGGGACTGTTGGGGTTATTAATGAGCTCTAACAGTGTATATTTGGGGACGATTTAATGATATATCTAGAAGTGTTTTGGGTGACTGTTATTAATGAGTTCTAGAGGTGAATAATTGTAGGTGTTATGGTAATGAGTTCTCGAATGGTAATGAGTTGGTAATGTTATGGTAATGAGTTCTCGAAGTGTATCGTTGGCAGGGTTATTAATCAGTTCTGTAATTGTGCAGTTGAAAACAGACAGCAGTATTGTATCTTTCATATGGTGTACAGCAAAACATCTGTACAGCAGATAGCCAGAAGCTGTCAGAAGCTGGAGGAGTCTCCTAAAACAGGGCTGTTCTCAGACCGTCTCATTGTTGTTGTTGTTGTTGTTGTTGTTGTTGTACAGGACATCGTCAGAAGCTGGAGGAGTCTCCTAAAACAGGGCTGTTCTCAGACCGTCTCGTTGTTGTTGTTGTTGTTGTTGTTGTTGTTGTTGTTGTTGTTGTTGTACAGGACATCGTCAGAAGCTGGAGGAGTCTCCTAAAACAGGGCTGTTCTCAGACCGTCTCGTTGTTGTTGTTGTTGTTGTTGTTGTTGTACAGGACATCGTCAGAAGCTGGAGGAGTCTCCTAAAACATGGCTGTTCTCAGACCGTCTCGTTGTTGTTGTTGTTGTTGTTGTTGTTGTTGTTGTTGTACAGGACATCGTCAGAAGCTGGAGGAGTCTCCTAAAACAGGGCTGTTCTCAGACCGTCTCGTTGTTGTTGTTGTTGTTGTTGTTGTTGTTGTTGTTGTTGTTGTTGTACAGGACATCGTCAGAAGCTGGAGGAGTCTCCTAAAACAGGGCTGTTCTCAGACCATCTCGTTGTTGATGTTGTTGTTGTTGTTGTTGTTGTTGTTGTTGATGTTGTTGATGTTGTTGTTGTTGTTGTTGTACAGGACATCGTCAGAAGCTGGAGGAGTCTCCTAAAACAGTGCTGTTCTCAGACCGTCTCAGTGAGCTGGAGAGGATCAGACAGACAACCATGAGGGTTGCCATGCCGACACAACCCCAACGACAGCCACTCAACGCCGGACCCAACTCCTTCAACCACCAGGGACAAACGCAGATACCAGGTGAGTCTAATACCTCTAACCCCAACCCCAGGGACAGACACAGATACCAGGTGAGTCTAATACCTCTAACCCCAACCCCAGGGACAGACACAGATACCAGGTGAGTCTAATACCTCTAACCCCAACCCCAGGGACAGACACAGATACCAGGTGAGTCTAATACCTCTAATCCCAACCCCAGGGACAGACACAGATACCAGGTGAGTCTAATACCTCTAATCCCAACCCCAGGGACAGACAGATACCAGGTGAGTCTAATACCTCTAATCCCAACCCCAGGGACAGACACAGATACCAGGTGAGTCTAATACCTCTAACCCCAACCCCAGGGACAGACACAGATACCAGGTGAGTCTAATACCTCTAATCCCAACCCCAGGGACAGACACAGATACCAGGTGAGTCTAATACCTCTAACCCCAACCCCAGGGACAGACAGATACCAGGTGAGTCTAATACCTCTAACCCCAACCCCAGGGACAGACACAGACACAGATACCAGGTGAGTCTAATACCTCTAACCCCAACCCCAGGGACAGACACAGATACCAGGTGAGTCTAATACCTCTAACCCCAACCCCAGGGACAGACACAGACACCAGGTGAGTCTAATACCTCTAACCCCAACCCCAGGGACAGACACAGACACAGATACCAGGTGAGTCTAATACCTCTAACCCCAACCCCAGGGACAGACACAGATACCAGGTGAGTCTAATACCTCTAACCCCAACCCCAGGGACAGACACAGACACAGATACCAGGTGAGTCTAATACCTCTAACCCCAACCCCAGGGACAGACACAGATACCAGGTGAGTCTAATACCTCTAATCCCAACCCCAGGGACAGACACAGATACCAGGTGAGTCTAATACCTCTAACCCCAACCCCAGGGACAGACACAGATACCAGGTGAGTCTAATACCTCTAACCCCAACCCCAGGGACAGACACAGACACAGATACCAGGTGAGTCTAATACCTCTAACCCCAACCCCAGGGACAGACACAGATACCAGGTGAGTCTAATACCTCTAACCCCAACCCCAGGGACAGACACATATACCAGGTGAGTCTAATACCTCTAACCCCAACCCCAGGGACAGACACAGATACCAGGTGAGTCTAATACCTCTAACCCCAACCCCAGGGACAGATACAGACACAGATACCAGGTGAGTCTAATACCTCTAACCCCAACCCCAGACACAGACACAGACACACATTACCCCCCCCTTAACCTTCTCAATACCAGGTGAGACCATAACATTACCCCCCCCCCCTTAACCTTCTCAATACCAGGTGAGACCATAACATCACCCCCCTTAACCTTCTCAATACCAGGTGAGACCATAACATTACCCCCCTTAACCTTCTCAATACCAGGTGAGACCATAACATTACCCCCCTTAACCTTCTCAATACCAGGTTAGACCATAACATTCCCCCCACCCCCCTTAACCTTCTCAATACCAGGTGAGACCATAACATTACCCCTTAACCTTCTCAATACCAGGTGAGACCATAACATTACCCCCCCCCCCCTTAACCTTCTCAAAACCAGGTGAGACCATAACATTACCCCCCCCCCCCTTAACCTTCTCAATACATTTACATTTACATTTAAGTAATTTAGCAGACGCTCTTATCCAGAGCGACTTACAAATTGGTGCATTACCTTATGACATCCTGTGGAACAGCCACTTTACAATAGTGCATCTAAATCTTTTAGGGGGGGGGGGGTGAGAAGGATTACTTTATCCTATCCTAGGTATTCCTTAAAGAGGTGGGGTTTCAGGTGTCTCCGGAAGGTGGTGATTGACTCCGCTGTCCTGGCGTCGTGAGGGAGTTTGTTCCACCATTGGGGGGCCAGAGCAGCGAACAGTTTTGACTGGGCTGAGCGGGAACTGTACTTCCTCAGTGGTAGGTAGGCGAGCAGGCCAGAGGTGGATGAACGCAGTGCCCTTGTTTGGGTGTAGGGCCTGATCAGAGTAGGGCCAATACCAGGTGAGACCATAACATCACCCCCCTTAACCTTCTCAATACCAGGTGAGACCATACCTTGAACCACTCAAACCCCAGTTACAGACAACGATACCAGGTGAGACCGTAACTATAACACTCACAGCCTTTTATGTTCCAGTTCCTATTCTAGTTCTCTAGTTGTCTGTATCTATTACATCGGCCCTGTCGAGGTGGGACACTGGACCCTCCCCCCCTCCTCCTCCTCTTCCTCCCCTCCAACCATCCCTCTCCTCCTTCCTCCAGACCCTCGCCAGTCTCAGTCATCTCCTTCCTGGTCCTATGAGCAGCCCTACCCGTCCTACCTGAGTCCTATGACCTCCCCATCTGTCCACTCCACCACGCCCCTCTCCTCCAGCCGAGCCACCGGCCTGCCCAACATCACTGACCTGCCCCGCCGCCTGCCAGGTAACACAGACACACGAACACTGACGCGTACGCACTAACCCACTCACACACACACACACTCTCACACACACACTCTCACACACACACACTCACACACACACACTCTCACACACACACTCACACACACACTCTCACACACACACTCTCACACACACACTCTCACACACACTCTCACACACACACTCTCACACACACACTCACACACACACACTCACACACACACTCTCACACACACACTCTCACACACACACACACACACACACTCACACACACTCTCACACACACACTCTCACACACACACACTCACACACACTCACACACACACTCACACACACACACTAGAAATAAACAATAACTAACACCAAGAATCAGATTAAATGACTCTGTGATTTGATTCTCTTTAACTCTGTTGGATTTCAAAATAGCCACTTCTACCCCAGCTAGCACATAATGTTCTGAGAACCATATGTTTCTTCAAGCTAGGTGGGAGTATGGTTGTCCTATGGTTATTTATCATACAACCTTCCCACAACGTTCTGGGAACGGTGCAGGATTGGCATTGGAACACAGCACATTTAAGTAACTTGACAAAAAAAAGATAATTTTCTAATTGTTTTTCATTACTTTAACAGCTTTTTCCCCAAAAGTTCAAACATGGTTACATTTCATTTTCATTTTGGTTCTAGCAACGTTCTCCAACTGGTTTGACATTTGGGAATGTTCTCAAATAGAAACAACATTCTTCTGTGGGAATGTTTCGTCCAGATTTACTCATGGTTGTATTTCACGTCAAGTTCTCAATTTGTTCTAAGAACGTTAAGAAAACCTTCCATAAAAACAAGATACATAAAATCATTAACATATACATTCCGTTCTTCAACAAAACTCTCTTTCTCCTCTACCTTGTTAAGTGTGTTGGCCACGCCCACTAATTTGCCACACCTGATCTTAATGAGTGCTCGTTTCCTTTGAAATGGGGTCTGTTTGAATAGACTAAAATGAACAGCTTTGTATGCGTAAAAAATACATGTTGGCTAGGTCGAGCCTGGTAGCACAATGGACTAATTCCATGGATGGAGAACAGAAGACTATTGGTGTCACAAAAATAAATGGGTTTGCATAATTAATGCCTAAAAAAAATTAATTCCCATTGTCGTGTCTTTGGCATCATTAAAAGTGACTGTTATTTTATCAAATCAATTCAATTAACCATTTACAGTTGTGTAGCTGATGCTCCATGTGGTTTAGGTCAAAACTATTCGCAATAACAGCTCATGCTGTGGGTTTGCTCAACCTGTGCCACCTCAGCTTACACCAAGGTACGCGTGGTCTGAAGAGGATTTCCTCAGTAGGGTTTTTTATTCGTAACATTAGAAAAGGTGGTTCTATGATGCCTGATCATGTCTGTGCTCACGGGGGCGGGCCAATGACTTAGTTCAACTTTGAAGGGATTCTCTCACTTTTAAAAGGTTTAACATCACATTACATAATTTCACAAATAGTTTATTCTTTACTCATTAATTTTATACAAGAATTAGATGCAAACCAACATTATTGAGAAATGTACACATTCAGAGATATAGTTATGTGTTATGTGTTTCCTGTCCTCTCCGAGGTCACCAAATGAAACACACTCGTCCCTTTAGTTTCCACGGACCATTCCCACCATCAAACAAGTGGACATTTTGTTTCAAATTCCCCTTTTGGAGATTTAGGAGTTCGGCCACGTGAAATCCTTTGTTCTCTCTATGTCTCTCTTTCTTCATGGCCAGGGGGAGAGAGTCTCCTCCAGGAATGTATAACCTGAGATAACAGAACCTGGGTGTAGGAGAGAGTGGGAAGCAGTGATCTATACCCAGAAAGGGCCACGTCATGACACCATGTGTCCTATCTGTGCTTGGAGTTCAAAACAGTTAAAAAAAAAATCTAAAATAACCTCTTACTAAAACCTCCCAGGAAGGCTTTAAAGGAACCACAGTAAAACGTTCTCTGAACCTCCCTGGAACCACAGTAAAACGTTCTCAGAACCTCCCTGGAACCAGAGTAAAACGTTCTCAGAACCTCCCTCGAACCACAGTAAAACGTTCTCAGAACCTCCCTGGAACCACAGTAAAACGTTCTCAGAACCTCCCTCGAACCACAGTAAAACGTTCTCAGAACCTCCCTGCAACCTAAACATAAACATTCCCAGAACAAGCATATTTTCACTTCTGTTCTCTAAGAACATAAAAAATGTTCAGTTTTACCAGTCAGGAAACATATGGTTTCCTTCCTACAACCAATTTGAAACTGAAACCATATGTTCCAAACTGCCAAGGGAACCAATGTGCTAGCTGGGAAGTGTTTGCTACAGTCTGTCAGACACATAGCGTGGGTCTGTTGTCCTCTGTTTGTTCATTCTCCTGTAGACTTTAGATATATTGGGGCTAAGGGGTGTGGCCTACCTGACTGGTTCCCTAAGCAGCGGTTAGCACAGATCAGATTTTTTTATCCGTGATGTGAGACTTTTGATCCACGAGGACTCTGGGTAATAACAGGACCGGCATAATGACAGACTGAGGGACAAAGAAGCCACTTTATACGCCGCCTCCTTCGCAATGTATGCTGGGTATTTAAAACGTCCATTATTGTCCGGACAGCAGAATCTGTCCCTCTCTCTCCATCTCACTTCATCCTCTCCCTCCAGCTCTCTATCTCTCCCTCCTCTTTCTCCATCCATCTCTCTCTTCACCCGCTACTGGCAATATATACTTTTACTTATAATGAAGTCCATCCATCTGTCCTTCAGGATAAAGACCTAAGTGACTGTAAAACTCCCTTTGGGCCCTCAGTTTCACAAGTCTCAATGGAGACGATGGCAAGGGATGAGAGTCATCAGTCCGGTTTCGGCTGTGTCTTTATTAGTTTCAGCGCAGGAAATGACCTCTCTATGGATGCTGTTGTGGTTGGTATAGTGAGGAGCAGCTGCTGTAACTTCGATGCCTCTGGGACCATCTGTGTCATGCTGGAACAAAGAGGAGGTGATTTGTCTCGTTGTGAACTGTACAACCTGTACAAGATCAGCCTTAAATCTAATGACATCAAAGTACTTGGTATATTTTGACTCTCGTTTTGATGGTGGTGTCGAACTTTGTTGCAATTGTTTTTTGCAGTCCACTAAACCAAGGAAATGAAGTTCACTAAAGTGGTCAAACTCTCATCAGAACATTGATATTATCCAGTAGATGTTCTAATCTGATCAGCTGTTTACTACGAGTTTAGCTTTCAGCCAGTCCCAGATCATTGCATTTGATTTGCTCATCGAAACGGTTGCCTCCATTCCAGTGCTTTCTGATACGGCAGACACCAGAGGCGGCTGGTAGGGGGCGGACATAGGAGGACGGGCTCGTTGTAATGGCTGGGATGGAGTAAGTGGAACGGAGTCAAACATGTGGTTTCCATATGTTTGCTGTGTTTGAAACCTCTCCATTCATTCCATTCCAGTCATTACAATGAGCCTGTCCTCCTATAGCACCTCTCACCAGCCTCCTCTGGCAGAAAAACATGTCCAGCTCATTGTTTATTTGAAAATTCCAAACAGCTAACACAGTAGTGGTCTCTGAATGGGTTGCTAACTAAAGTTCCATCATGAGCCATGAACCAGCAGCTAACACAGTAGCGGTCTCTGAATGGGTTGCTAACTAAAGTTCCATCATGAGCCATGAACCAGCAGCTAACACAGTAGCGGTCTCTGAATGGGTTGCTAACTAAAGTTCCATCATGAGCCATGAACCAGCAGCTAACACAGTAGCGGTCTCTGAATGGGTTGCTAACTAAAGTTCCATCATGAGCCATGAACCAGCAGCTAACACAGTGGTGGTCTCTGAATGGGTTGCTAACTAAAGTTCCATCATGAGCCATGAACCAGCAGCTAACACAGTGGTGGTCTCTGAATGGGTTGCTAACTAAAGTTCCATCATGAGCCATGAACCAGCAGCTAACACAGTGGTGGTCTCTGAATGGGTTGCTAACTAGAACAGAGTCAATGTGGAGGCTATATACAGGTACCATACAGAGTCAATGTGGAGGCTATATACAGGGGGTACCGGTACAGAGTCAATGTGGAGGCGATATACAGGTACCATATAGAGTCAATGTGGAGGCTATATACAGGGGGTACCGGTACAGAGTCAATGTGGAGGCTATATACAGGGGGTACCGATACAGAGTCAGTGTGGAGGCTATATACTGAGGGTACCGGTACAGAGTCAATGTGGAGGCTATATACAGGGGGTACCGATACAGAGTCAATGTGGAGGCTATATACAGGGGGTACCGGTACAGAGTCAGTGTGGAGGCTATATACAGGGTGTTACGGTACAGAGTCAGTGTGGAGGCTATATACAGGGTGTTACGGTACAGAGTCAATGTGGAGGCTATATACAGGGGTTACCGGTACAGAGTCAATGTGGAGGCTATATACAGGTACCATACAGAGTCAATGTGGAGGCTATATACAGGGTGTTACGGTACAGAGTCAATGTGGAGGCTATATACAGGGTGCTACGGTACAGAGTCAATGTTGAGGCTATATACAGGTGCCATACAGAGTCAATGTGGAGGCTATATACAGGGTGTTACGGTACAGAGTCAATGTGGAGGCTATATACAGGGGGTACTGGTACAGAGTCAATGCGGAGGCTATATACAGGGGGTACCGGTACAGAGTCAAAGTGGAGGCTATATACAGGTACCATACAGAGTCAATGTGGAGGCTATAGACAGGTACCATATAGAGTCAATGTGGAGGCTATATACAGGTACCATACAGAGTCAATGTGGAGGCTATATACAGGTACCATACAGAGTCAATGTGGAGGCTATATACAGGTACCATACAGAGTCAATGTGGAGGCTATATACAGGGGGTACCATACAGAGTCAATGTGGAGGCTATATACAGGTACCATACAGAGGCAATGTGGAGGCTATATACAGGGGTTACCGGTACAGAGTCAGTGTGGAGGCTATATACAGGGTGTTACGGTACAGAGTCAATGTGGAGGCTATATACAGAAGGTACTGGTACAGATTCAATGTGGAGGCTATATACATGGGGTACTGGTACAGAGTCAATGTGGAGGCTATATACAGGGGGTACTGGTACAGAGTCAATGTGGAGGCTATATACAGGGGGTACTGGTACAGAGTCAATGTGGAGGCTATATACAGGGGGTACTGGTACAGAGTCAATGCGGAGGCTATATACAGGGGGTACCGGTACAGAGTCAAAGTGGAGGCTATATACAGGTACCATACAGAGTCAATGTGGAGGCTATAGACAGGTACCATATAGAGTCAATGTGGAGGCTATATACAGTGTGTTACGGTACAGAGTTAATGTGGAGGCTATATACAGGGTGTTACGGTACAGAGTCAATGTGGAGGCTATATACAGGGGGTACCGGTACAGAGAACAGTCTATGACTAGGGTGACTTGAGTCTTTTTTTGACAATTTTTAGGGCATTCCTCTGACGCCGCCTGATATAGAGGTCCTGGATGGCAGGAAACTTAGCCCTCTGAAGTGCCTTGCGGTCGGAGGCCGAGCAGTTTCCATACCAGGCAGTGATGCAACCAGTCAGGATGCTCTCGATGGTGCAGCTGTAGAACCTTTTGAGGATCTGAGGACCCATTCCAAATCTTTTCAGTTTCCTGAGGGGGAATATTCTTTGTCGTGCCCTCTTCACGACTGTCTTAGTGTGTTTGGACCATGTTAGTTTGTTGGTGATGTGGACACCAAGGAACTTGAAGCTCTCAACCTGCTCCACTACAGCCCCGTTGATGAGAATAGGGGAATGCTTGGTCCTCCTTTACCTGTAGTCCACAATCATCTCCTTTGTCTTGATCACGTTGAGGGAGAGGTTGTTGTCCTGGTACCACACGGCCAGGTCTCTGACCTCCTCCCTATAGGCTGTCTCATCGTTTTCGATGATCAGGCCTACCACTGTTGTGTCATCGGCAAACTTGATGATGGTGTTGGAGTCGTGCCTGGCCATGCAGTCGTGAGTGAACAGGGAGTACAGGAGGGGACTGAGCACACACCCCTGAGGTAATCCCGTGTTGAGGATCAGCATGGTGGATGCGTTGTTTCCTACCCTCACCACCTGGGGGCGGCCCGTCAGGAAGTCCAGGATCCAGTTGCAGAGGGAGGTGTTTAGTCCCAGGGTCCTTAGCTTAGTGATGAGCTTTGAGGGCACTATGGTGTTGAACACTGAGCTGTAGTCAATGAACAGCATTCTCACATAGGTGTTCCTTTTGTCCAGGTGGGAAAGGGCAGTGTTGGAGTGCAATAGAGATTGCATCATCTGTGGATCTGTTTGGGCGGTATGCAAATTGGACTGGGTCTAGGGTTTCTGGGATAATGGTGTTGATTTGAGCCATGACCAGCCTTTCAAAGCACTTAATGTCTACAGACGTGAGTGCTACGGGTCGGGAGTCATTTAGGCAGGTTACCTTAGTGTTATTGGGCACAGGGACTATAATGGTCTGCTTGAAACATGTTGGTATTACAGACTTGGTCGGCGCATGCTCGGAGTACACGTCCTGGTAATCCATCTGGCCCTGCAACCGAGTCAATCTTAGTCATGTATTGAGCCTTTGCCTGATTGATGATTCGTCGGAGGGCATATCGGGATTTTTTTATAAGCTTCTGGGTTAGAGTCCCGCTCCTTGAAGCCGGCAGCTCTTCCCTTTAACTTATTGCGGATGTTGCCTGTAATCCATAACTTCTGTGACTTGTGGGTTACTCCTCAATGCCCTCAGAGTAATCCCGGAACACATGAACACTTAATCCCGGAACATATCCCAGTCCTGTATCTGCTTCATCTGACCACTTTCTTATTGACCGAGTCACTGGTGCTTCCTGATTTAGTTTTTGCTTGTAAGCAGGAATCAGGAGGATAGAAGTATGGTCATATTTGCCAAATAGACGGCGAGGGTAACGGTTTTCTTCTGTTGAAAGAGAGGCGGACCAAAATGCAGCGTGGTTAGTTTCGTATTTAATAAAGATGAAAATACAACAATCTACAAAACAAGAAACGTGAAAAAAACGGCACAGTCCTATCTGGTGTCACAAACACAGAGACAGGAACAATCACCCACAGAACCCAACACAAAACAGTCCTATCTGGTGCCACAAACACAGAGACAGGAACAATCACCCACAAAACCCAACACAAAACAGTCCTATCTGGTGCCACAAACACAAAGACAGGAACAATCACCCACAGAACCCAACACAAAACAGTCCTATCTGGTGCCACAAACACAAAGACAGGAACAATCACCCACAAAACCCAACACAAAACAGTCCTATCTGGTGCCACAAACACAAAGACAGGAACAATCACCCACAGAACGCAACACAAAACAGTCCTATCTGGTGCCACAAACACAAAGACAGGAACAATCACCCACAAAACCCAACACAAAACAGTCCTATCTGGTGCCACAAACACAAAGACAGGAACAATCACCCACAAAACCCAACACAACACAGTCCTATCTGGTGCCACAAACACAAAGACAGGAACAATCACCCACAAAACCCAACACAAAACAGTCCTATCTGGTGCCACAAACACAAAGACAGGAACAATCACCCACAAAACCCAACACAAAACAGTCCTATCTGGTGCCACAAACACAAAGACAGGAACAATCACCCACAGAACGCAACACAAAACAGTCCTATCTGGTGCCACAAACACAAAGACAGGAACAATCACCCACAGAACGCAACACAAAACAGTCCTATCTGGTGCCACAAACACAAAGACAGGAACAATCACCCACAAAACCCCACACAAAACAGTCCTATCTGGTGCCACAAACACAAAGACAGGAACAATCACCCACAGAACCCAACACAAAACAGTCCTATCTGGTGTCACAAACACAAAGACACACAGTCCTATCTGGTGTCACAAACACAAAGACAGGAACAATCACCCACAAAACCCAACACAAAACAGTCCTATCTGGTGTCACAAACACAAAGACAGGAACAATCACCCACAAAACCCAACACAAAACAGTCCTATCTGGTGCCACAAACACAAAGACAGGAACAATCACCCACAAAACCCAACACAAAACAGTCCTATCTGGTGCCACAAACACAAAGACAGGAACAATCACCCACAGAACGCAACACAAAACAGTCCTATCTGGTGCCACAAACACAAAGACAGGAACAATCACCCACAAGAGACCTAAAGAATATGGCTGCCTAAATATGGTTCCCAATCAGAGACAACGATAAACACCTGCCTCTGATTGAGAACCACTCTAGGCAACCATAGACTTACCTAGAGTACTACTCTAACCACAATCCCATAACTACAAACAACCGCCGACAAAACAAACCACATAAATCCCCATGTCACACCCTGGCCTAACCAAAATACTAACGAAAACACAGAACACTAAGACCAGGGCTTGACAGCGAGCGAGATCTTTGTATGCGTCTCTGTGTGAAGTAAAGGTGAGAGTTTTTTTCTCTCTGGTTTCACATTTAACATGCTAATAGAAATGAGGTAAAATTGATTTAAGTTTCCCTGCATTAAAGACCCCGGCCACTAGGAGCGCCGCCTCTGGATGAGCATTTTCCTGTTTGCTAATGCCAGCATTGGTTTGTGGTGGTAAATTGACAGCTACAAAAAATACAGATGAAAACTCTATTGGTAGATAGTGTGGTCTACAGCTTATCAGGTGAGCAAAACCTTGAGACTTCCTTAGATTTTGTGCACCAGCTGTTGTTTACTCGTATGCATAGACCTTGTCTTACCAGAGGCTGCTGTTCTATCCTGCCGAAAAACATTTAAACCCACCAGCTGTATGTTATTCCTGTCGATACAGTATATAACAGCCAGCTGTATGTTATTCATGTCGATACAGTATATAACAGCCAGCTGTATGTTATTCATGTCGATACAGTATATAACAGCCAGCTGTATGTTATTCCTGCCGATACAGTATATAACAGCCAGCTGTATGTTATTCCTGTCGATACAGTATATAACAGCCAGCTGTATGTTATTCCTGTCGATACAGTATATAACAGCCAGCTGTATGTTATTCATGTCGATACAGTATATAACAGCCAGCTGTATGTTATTCATGTCGTCGTCCAGCCACGACTCGGTGAAACATAAGATATTGTAGTTTTTAATGTCTTGTTGTTAGGATATACGTGATCATAGTTTGTCTATTTATTTATCGATTGATTGTACGTTGGCTAATAGGACCGATGGTAAAGGTAGATTACCCTCTCGGCGACGGGCTACCTGGGTTAACTGCCTTGCTCAGGGGCAGAACGACAGACCTTGTCAACTTGAGGATTTGATCCAGCAACCTTTACTGGCCCAACGGTGTTACCACTAGAACACCTGCTGCCCCATATATCTCAAGAGAAGCTCACTGCCCAAAAAGTAAGGTGGAAACTTATAGCTGCACTTCCTAACCTACACAATTTATGACCATATTAGAGACACATATTTCCCTCAGATTACACAGACCCACAATTCATAAAAAATATAATTTTCTCCACAATCACCCGACCTCAACCAAATTGAGATGGTTTTGGATGAGTCGGCAAAGCAGCCAACAGGTGCTCGGTATATATGGAAACTCCTTCAAGACTGTTGGAAAAGCATTCCAGGTGAAGCTGGTTGAGAGAATGCCAAGAGTGTGCAAAGCTGTCATCAAGGCAAAGGGTGGCTATTTGAAGAATCTCAAATTTTAAATATATTTTGATTTGTTTAACACTTTTTTGGTTACTACATGATTCCATATGTGTTATTTCATAGTTTTGATGTCTTCACTTCCTTTTTACAATGTAGAAAATAGTAAAAATTAAGAGAAACCCTTGAATGGGGGTATGTGTTCTAAAACCTTTGAACAGTAGTGTACATTTTCAATACTTTATTTGAATCCACCAATCAAATTGACCAAAAAAATGTTCCATATATTTAAAAGGTCCGTGTCTGCATGGCACTCAAGGGTACAGAAAAACCCTGCTTCTCGAAGCAGCTAGGCTGCACAGCTGAAACAGAGCAGTACCTAGTTTTTGTCAGACCCGCATTCTGGAAGCCACGCACTGCAAGCCTGGGTATGTGGTCGAGACTAACGAATATCAGCACCACCAGCTTGCACCTCCACCTGAGGCCACATTCACAATGAGCACCTCCCCCTGGCCTCTCCCCACAACAACATGAGCAGCCCACTTCCACAATGAGCACCTACACCTGAGGTACTTTCACAATGAGCACCTCCCCCTGAGGTACTTTCACAATTAGCACCTCCCCCTGGCCTCCCCGCACAACAACATGAACAGCCCACTTCCACAATGAGCACTTCCCCCCACAACAATATCTGGTGTATTTGGCACACAGGAAAACACATCATCACATCATCACATCATCATCATCACATCATCACATTAACACATTAACACATTAACACATTAACACATCATCACATTATCACATTAACACATCATCACATTAACACATCATCACATCATCACATTATCACATTAACACATCATCACATTATCACATCATCACATCACATTGTCATCAAATCATCACATTAACACATTAACACATTAACACATTAACACATCATCACATTATCACATCATCACATTAACACATTAACACATCATCACATCATCACATCATCACATTAACACATTAACACATCATCACATTAACACATCATCACATTAACACATTAACACATTAACACATTAACACATTAACACATCATCACATTAACACATTAACACATCATCACATTAACACATCATCACATCATCACATTAACACATCATCACATTAACACATCATCACATTAACACATCATCACATTAACACATCATCACATCATCACATTAACACATCATCACATCATCACATCATCACATCATCACATCATCACATTAACACATCATCACATCATCACATTAACACATCATCACATTAACACATTAACACATTAACACATTAACACATTAACACATTAACACATCATCACATCATCACATCATCACATTAACACATCATCACATTAACACATTAACACATCATCACATTAACACATCATCACATCATCACATTAACACATCATCACATTAACACATTAACACATCATCACATTAACACATCATCACATTAACACATCATCACATTAACACATCATCACATTAACACATTAACACATCATCACATTAACACATTAACACATCATCACATTAACACATCATCACATCATCACATTAACACATCATCACATTAACACATTAACACATCATCACATTAACACATCATCACATTAACACATTAACACATCATCACATTAACACATTAACACATTAACACATCATCACATTAACACATTATCACATCATCACATTAACACATCATCACATTAACACATCATCACATCATCACATCATCACATTAACACATCATCACATTAACACATTATCACATCATCACATTAACACATCATCACATTAACACATTATCACATCATCACATTAACACATCATCACATTAACACATCATCACATCATCACATTAACACATTAACACATCATCACATCATCACATCAACACATCAACACATCATCACATCAACACATCATCACATTAACACATCATCACATCATCACATTAACACATCATCACATCATCACATTAACACATTAACACATCAACACATCATCACATCATCACATCATCACATCATCACATCATCACATTAACACATCATCACATCATCACATTAACACATCATCACATCAACACATCAACACATCATCACATCAACACATTATCACATTAACACATCATCACATTATCACATCATCACATTAACACATCATCACATTAACACATCATCACATCATCACATTAACACATCATCACATTAACACATCATCACATCAACACATCAACACATCATCACATCAACACATCATCACATTAACACATCATCACATCATCACATTAACACATCATCACATCATCACATTAACACATCATCACATCAACACATCAACACATTAACACATTAACACATCATCACATCATCACATCATCACATCATCACATCATCACATTAACACATCATCACATTAACACATCAACACATCAACACATTAACACATTAACACATCATCACATCATCACATCATCACATCATCACATCATCACATTAACAGATCATCACATCATCACATCAACACATCATCACATTAACACATTAACACATCATCACATCATCACATCATCACATCATCACATCATCACATCATCACATTAACACATCATCACATTAACACATCAACACATTAACACATTAACACATCATCACATCATCACATCATCACATCATCACATTAACACATCATCACATTAACACATCAACACATTAACACATTAACACATCATCACATTAACACATCATCACATTAACACATCAACACATTAACACATTAACACATCATCACATTAACACATCATCACATCATCACATCATCACATCATCACATCATCACATTAACACATCATCACATTAACACATCAACACATCAACACATTAACACATTAACACATCATCACATCATCACATCATCACATCATCACATTAACAGATCATCACATCATCACATCAACACATCATCACATTAACACATTAACACATCATCACATCATCACATCATCACATCATCACATCAACACATTAACACATTAACACATCATCACATCAACACATTAACACATCATCACATCATCACATCATCACATCATCACATCAACACATTAACACATTAACACATTAACACATTAACACATCATCACATTAACACATTAACACATCATCACATCAACACATTAACACATCATCACATCATCACATTAACACATTAACACATTAACACATTAACACATCATCACATTAACACATTAACACATCATCACATCATCACATTAACACATCATCACATTAACACATTAACACATCATCACATCATCACATTAACACATTAACACATCATCACATCATCACATTAACACATCATCACATTAACACATTAACACATCATCACATCAACACATTAACACATCATCACATCATCACATCATCACATTAACACATCATCACATCATCACATCATCACATTAACACATCATCACATTAACACATTAACACATCATCACATCAACACATTAACACATCATCACACATTAACACATCACATCATCACATTAACACATCATCACATTAACACATCATCACATCATCACATCATCACATTAACACATCATCACATCAACACAACACATTAACACATCATCACATTAACACATTAACACATTAACACATCATCACATTAACACATCATCACATTAACACATTAACACATCATCACATCAACACATTAACACATCATCACATCATCACATCATCACATTAACACATCATCACATCATCACATCATCACATTAACACATCATCACATTAACACATTAACACATCATCACATCAACACATTAACACATCATCACATCATCACATCATCACATTAACACATCATCACATTAACACATTAACACATTAACACATCATCACATCATCACATCATCACATCATCACATTAACACATCATCACATTAACACATTAACACATTAACACATCATCACATTAACACATCATCACATCATCACATCATCACATCATCACATTAACACATCATCACATTAACACATTAACACATCATCACATTAACACATTAACACATTAACACATCATCACATTAACACATCATCACATTAACACATTAACACATTAACACATCATCACATTATCACATTAACACATCATCACATTAACACATTAACACATCATCACATTATCACATTAACACATCATCACATTATCACATTAACACATTAACACATCATCACATTATCACATCATCACATTAACACATCATCACATTATCACATTAACACATTATCACATTAACACATTAACACATCATCACATTATCACATTAACACATCATCACATTATCACATTAACACATTAACACATCATCACATCATCACATCATCACATCATCACATCATCACATTAACACATTAACACATCATCAAATCATCACATCATCACATCATCACATTAACACATTAACACATTAACACATCATCAAATCATCACATCATCATCATCACATTCATTCACATTAACACATCATCACATTAACACATTAACACATTAACACATCATCACATTATCACATTAACACATTATCACATTAACACATTAACACATTAACACATTAACACATCATCACATTAACACATCATCACATTAACACATCATCACACACATTAACACATTATCACATTAACACATCATCACATTAACACATCATCACATTAAACACATCATCACATTAACACATTAACACATTAACACATTAACACATCATCACATTAACACATCATCACATCATCACATCATCACATTCACATTAACACATCATTAACACATTAACACATTAACACATTAACACATTAACACATAACACATTAACATCATCACATCACATTAACACATTAACACATTAACACATCATCACATCATCACATTAACACATCATCACATTAACACATCATCACATTAACACATCATCACATTAACACATTAACACATTAACACATTAACACATTAACACATTAACACATCATCACATTAACACATTAACACATTAACACATCATCAAATCATCACATCATCACATTAACACATTAACACATCATCACATTAACACATTATCAAATCATCACATTAACACATCATCACATCATCACATTAACACATCATCAAATCATCACATCATCACATTAACACATCATCAAATCATCACATCATCACATTAACACATCATCACATTAACACATTAACACATCATCAAATCATCACATTAACACATCATCACATTAACACATTAACACATTAACACATTAACACATTAACACATTAACACATTAACACATCATCACATTATCACATTAACACATTAACACATTAACACATTAACACATTAACACATCATCACATTAACACATTAACACATCATCACATTATCACATTAACACATCATCACATTAACACATTGTGATCAAATCATCACATCATCACATCATCACATTAACACATCATCAAATCATCACATCATCACATTAACACATTAACACATTATCACATTAACACATCATCATCAATGAATGTTTATGGATGTGTGCTGTTAGTGAGACTACTCATCTCACCAGTGGTGAAAAAAGTACCCAACTGCGGATATCTAGGGGCACACTCAGACATATCTGCGGATATCTAGGGGCACACTCAGACATATCTGCGGATATCTAGGGGCACACTCAGACATATCTGCGGATATCTAGGGGCACACTCAGACATATCTGCGGATATCTAGGGGCACACTCAGACATATCTGCGGATATCTAGGGGCACACTCAGACATATCTGCGGATATCTAGGGGCACACTCAGACATATCTGCGGATATCTAGGGGCACACTCAGACATATCTGCGGATATCTAGGGGCACACTCAGACATATCTGCGGATATCTAGGGGCACACTCAGACATATCTGCGGATATCTAGGGGCACACTCAGACATATCTGCGGATATCTAGGGGCACACTCAGACATATCTGCGGATATCTAGGGGCACACTCAGACATATCTGCGGATATCTCGGGCACACTCAGACATATCTGCGGATATCTAGGGGCACACTCAGACATATCTGCGGATATCTAGGGGCACACTCAGACATATCTGCGGATATCTAGGGGCACACTCAGACATATCTGCGGATATCTAGGGGCACACTCAGACATATCTGCGGATATCTAGGGGCACACTCAGACATATCTGCGGATATCTAGGGGCACACTCAGACATATCTGCGGATATCTAGGGGCACACTCAGACATATCTGCGGATATCTAGGGGCACACTCAGACATATCTGCGGATATCTAGGGGCACACTCAGACATATCTGCGGATATCTAGGGGCACACTCAGACATATCTGCGGATATCTAGGGGCACACTCAGACATATCTGCGGATATCTAGGGGCACACTCAGACATATCTGCGGATATCTTGGGGCACACTCAGACATATCTGCGGATATCTAGGGGCACACTCAGACATATCTGCGGATATCTAGGGGCACACTCAGACATATCTGCGGATATCTAGGGGCACACTCAGACATATCTGCGGATATCTAGGGGCACACTCAGACATATCTGCGGATATCTAGGGGCACACTCAGACATATCTGCGGATATCTAGGGACACACTCAGACATATCTGCGGATATCTAGGGGCACACTCAGACATATCTGCGGATATCTAGGGGCACACTCAGACATATCTACGGATATCTAGGGGCACACTCAGACATATCTGCGGATATCTAGGGGCACACTCAGACATATCTGCGGATATCTAGGGGCACACTCAGACATATCTGCGGATATCTAGGGGCACACTCAGACATATCTGCGGATATCTAGGGGCACACTCAGACATATCTGCGGATATCTAGGGGCACACTCAGACATATCTGCGGATATCTAGGGGCACACTCAGACATATCTGCGGATATCTAGGGGCACACTCAGACATATCTGCGGATATCTAGGGGCACACTCAGACATATCTGCGGATATCTAGGGGCACACTCAGACATATCTGCGGATATCTAGGGGCACACTCAGACATATCTGCGGATATCTAGGGGCACACTCAGACATATCTGCGGATATCTAGGGACACACTCAGACATATCTGCGGATATCTAGGGGCACACTCAGACATATCTGCGGATATCTAGGGGCACACTCAGACATATCTGCGGTTATCTAGGGGCACACTCAGACATATCTACGGATATCTAGGGGCACACTCAGACATATCTGCGGATATCTAGGGGCACACTCAGACATATCTGCGGATATCTAGGGGCACACTCAGACATATCTGCGGATATCTAGGGGCACACTCAGACATATCTGCGGATATCTAGGGGCACACTCAGACATATCTGCGGATATCTAGGGGCACACTCAGACATATCTGCGGATATCTAGGGGCACACTCAGACATATCTGCGGATATCTAGGGGCACACTCAGACATATCTGCGGATATCTAGGGGCACACTCAGACATATCTGCGGATATCTAGGGGCACACTCAGACATATCTGCGGTTATCTAGGGGCACACTCAGACATATCTGCGGATATATGCCTTTTGTTTGGGAGAGAGAAGGTCTTTATTTTCATTATCTTTTTCTATTTAACCTTATGTAACCAGGTAAGACCCATTGAGGGCGACCTGGCAAGAAGGCAAAACAGGGAAATAGGAACGTGTACAAAATACAAAAAACACACCAAAGACAAAGATACAATTGAAGATCAGAAACAAGAGCAGTTGGTCACAAACAGTGTTGTCAATCAGAGTCTTAAAAACAGACAAGGACACCAACTCCCCTAACTTTACAATCTACTGAAGCATGTTCCAAGATGAAGGGACATTATGGGAAAAAATATTGTTTCCCCATTTCAGTTCTAGCCTCAGGAACAGACAAGGACGGCAGCGACTGTGAACGAAGACTGTATTGAGTGACTGATCTGGTCAGTAAAGAACAGAGATACAAAGGGAGTTGTCCCATCAATGTTTTGTACACAAAAGTGTTCCAGTGCTTTAGCCTCCTGGTGGAGAGAAAGGTCCATTACACCACAGTTTACAGATCACAGTGATGGGTCAGTGATCGAGCGTTGGTAATACATCTTAAAGCACCATGATACAGCACTGATTGAAATAAGTGCTTTGAACAAGAATCTTTTGAATAATCAATATTTTTATATTTATTTCACCTTTATTTAACCAGGTAGGCCAGTTGAGAAAAAGTTCTTATTAACAACTGCGACCTGGCCAAGATAAAGCATAGCACATAGATATGTCTGTGACCTGGCTAAGATAAAGCATAGCATATAGATATGTCTGAGTGTGTCTGTGACCTGGCTAAGATAAAGCATAGCACATAGATATGTCTGTGACCTGGCCAAGATAAAGCATAGCATATAGATATGTCTGTGACCTGGCCAAGATAAAGCATAGCACATAGATATGTCTGTGACCTGGCTAAGATAAAGCATAGCACATAGATATGTCTGTGACCTGGCCAAGATAAAGCATAGCACATAGATATGTCTGTGACCTGGCCAAGATAAAGCATAGCACATAGATATGTCTGTGACCTGGCTAAGATAAAGCATAGCATATAGATATGTCTGAGTGTGTCTGTGACCTGGCTAAGATAAAGCATAGCATATAGATATGTCTGAGTGTGTCTGTGACCTGGCCAAGATAAAGCATAGCATATAGATATGTCTGCGACCTGGCTAAGATAAAGCATAGCATATAGATATGTCTGTATATAGATAAATAGATAGATACATAGATAGATAGATAGATAGATAGATAGATAGATAGATAGATAGATAGATAGAGTGCCTTGCGAAAGTATTCGGCCCCCTTGAACTTTGCGACCTTTTGCCACATTTCAGGCTTCAAACATAAAGATATAAAACTGTATTTTTTTGTGAAGAATCAACAACAAGTGGGACACAATCAAGAAGTGGAACGACATTTATTGGATATTTCAAACTTTTTTAACAAATCAAAAACAGAAAAATTGGCGGTGCAAAATTATTCAGCCCCTTTACTTTCAGTGCAGCAAACTCTCTCCAGTATGTTCCTTGTTCTTCATGATGCTCTCTGGGCTTTTAATCGGACCTCTGAGACTATCACAGTGCAGGTGCATTTATACGGAGACTTGATTACACACAGGTGGATTGTATTTATCATCATTAGTCATTTAGGTCAACATTGGATCATTCAGAGATCCTCACTGAACTTCTGGAGAGAGTTTGCTGCACTGAAAGTAAAGGGGCTGAATAATTTTGCACGCCCAATTTTTCAGGTTTTGATTTGTTAAAAAAGTTTGAAATATCCAATAAATGTGGTTCCACTTCATGATTGTGTCCCACTTGTTGTTGATCCTTCACAAAAAAATACAGTTTTATATCTTTATGTTTGAAGCCTGAAATGTGGCAAAAGGTCGCAAAGTTCAAGGGGGCCGAATACTTTCGCAAGGCACTGTATGTCTGAGTGTGTCTGCGGCCAAGACTTGTTCCTGAAATAGAAACACATCTCCAACTTCAGTTTCTTAGGAGGTGAACCTATCAATGTGCTGTTTAAAATCCAGCTTTTTCATGTAACCAAGTCCCAAGATACTTATAGGAGGTGAACCTATCAATGTGCTGTTTAAAATCCAGCTTTTTTCATGTAACCAAGTCCCAAGATACTTATAGGAGGTGAACCTATCAATGTGCTGTTTAAAATCCAGCTTTTTCATGTAACCAAATCCCAAGATACTTATAGGAGGTGAACCTATCAATGTGCTGTTTAAAATCCAGCTTTTTCATGTAACCAAATCCCAAGATACTTATAGGAGGTGAACCTATCAATGTGCTGTTTAAAATCCAGCTTTTTTCATGTAACCAAGTCCCAAGATACTTATAGGAGGTGAACCTATCAATGTGCTGTTTAAAATCCAGCTTTTTCATGTAACCAAATCCCAAGATACTTATAGGAGGTGAACCTATCAATGTGCTGTTTAAAATCCAGCTTTTTCATGTAACCAAATCCCAAGATACTTATAGGAGGTGAACCTATCAATGTGCTGTTTAAAATCCAGCTTTTTCATGTAACCAAATCCCAAGATACTTATAGGAGGTGAACCTATCAATGTGCTGTTTAAAATCCAGCTTTCTCATGTGACCACATCCCAAGATACTTATAGGAGGTGAACCTATCAATGTGCTGTTGAAGGCCAACAGCAGGGCATGGTCAACAGTGTTGAAGGACAACAGCAGGGCATGGTCAACAGTGTTGAAGGCCAACAACAGGGCATGGTCGACAGTGTTGAATGCCAACAACAGGGCATGGTCAACAGTGTTGAAGGCCAACAACAGGGCATGGTCAACAGTGTTGAAGGCCAACAGCAGGGCATGGTCAACAGTGTTGAATGCCAACAACAGGGCATGGTCAACAGTGTTGAAGGACAACAGCAGGGCATGGTCAACAGTGTTGAAGGACAACAGCAGGGCATGGTCAACAGTGTTGAAGACCAACAGCAGGGCATGGTCAACAGTGTTGAAGACCAACAGCAGGGCATGGTCAACAGTGTTGAAGGCCAACAGCAGGGCATGGTCAACAGTGTTGAAGGACAACAGCAGGGCATGGTCAACAGTGTTGAAGACCAACAGCAGGGCATGGTCAACAGTGTTGAAGACCAACAGCAGGGCATGGTCAACAGTGTTGAAGACCAACAGCAGGGTATGGTCAACAGTGTTGAAGACCAACAGCAGGGCATGGTCCACAGCGTCCAAGGCTGTCAATAAAAAGTGAAACAGTGAATTTTCTTGTCCTGAGCATCTAGAATATCACCTGCAACCTTATTTACAGCAGTAATTGTACTATGCTTGGCTCTAAAACACGACTGGAATTTAGATAAAACTGAGTTATTATAAAGAAAGTCTTTCATTCCAAAACTTTTGCCAGTGCAGACAGTTTAGATATGGGACGATAATTATCCAACTGGGACGGATCTCCACCCTTATGTAAAGGGTGTGACATAGGCTGCTTTCCAGACTTTTGGAATGGTATTACACACCAAGGAAATATTTAATATCTGAGTGAGAGGGGCAGCAATGATCTCTGCACCGATAGTTGTTTACATAAGGGTTCAATTGATCCGGACCAGCTGCTTCCTTTATATCAATAGATTTGAGTGCCTTTACAACTTCTGAAGGCTCAATCTCTGTAAAAATTAAATAGATGAACCGTAGACCGGCACGCGTCAGTTTCACACAGCCTCGGTTTCACACAGCCTCGGGTTTCACACAGCCTCGGGTTTCACACAGCCTCGGGTTTCACACAGCCTCGGGTTTCACACAGCCTCGGGTTTCACACAGCCTCGGGTTTCACACAGCCTCGGGTTTCACACAGCCTCGGGTTTCACACAGCCTCGGGTTTCACACAGCCTCGGGTTTCACACAGCCTCGGGTTTCACACAGCCTCGGGTTTCACACAGCCTCGGGTTTCACACAGCCTCGGGTTTCACACAGCCTCGGGTTTCACACAGCCTCGGGTTTCACACAGCCTCAGTTTCACACAGCCTCAGTTTCACACAGCCTCGGGTTTCACACAGCCTCGGGTTTCACACAGCCTCGGGTTTCACACAGCCTCAGTTTCACACAGCCTCAGTTTCACACAGCCCCAGTTTCACACAGCCTCAGTTTCACACAGCCTCAGTTTCACACAGCCTCAGTTTCACACAGCCCCGGGTTTCACACAGCCTCGGGTTTCACACAGCCCCAGTTTCACACAGCCTCAGTTTCACACAGCCTCAGTTTCACACAGCCTCAGTTTCACAGCCTCAGTTTCACACAGCCCCAGTTTCACACAGCCTCAGTTTCACACAGCCTCAGTTTCACAGCAGCTCAGTTTCACACAGCCCCAGTTTCACACAGCCTCAGTTTCACACAGCCTCAGTTTCACACAGCCTCATTTTCACACAGCCTCATTTTCACACAGCCTCAGTTTCACACAGCCTCAGTTTCACACAGCCTCAGTTTCACACAGCCTCAGTTTCACACAGCCTCAGTTTCACACAGCCCCAGTTTCACACAGCCTCAGTTTCACACAGCCTCAGTTTCACACAGCCTCAGTTTCACACAGCCCCAGTTTCACACAGCCTCAGTTTCACACAGCCTCAGTTTCACACAGCCTCAGTTTCACACAGCCCCAGTTTCACAGCCCCAGTTTCACACAGCCTCAGTTTCACAGCCTCAGTTTCACACAGCCTCAGTTTCACACAGCCTCAGTTTCACACAGCCTCAGTTTCACACAGCCTCAGTTTCACACAGCCTCAGTTTCACACAGCCTCAGTTTCACACAGCCTCAGTTTCACACAGCCCCAGTTTCACACAGCCCCAGTTTCACACAGCCTCAGTTTCACACAGCCTCAGTTTCACACAGCCTCAGTTTCACACAGTCTCAGTTTCACACAGCCCCAGTTTCACACAGCCTCAGTTTCACACAGCCTCAGTTTCACACAGCCTCAGTTTCACACAGCCTCAGTTTCACACAGCCTCAGTTTCACACAGCCTCAGTTTCACACAGCCCCAGTTTCACACAGCCCCAGTTTCACACAGCCTCAGTTTCACACAGCCTCAGTTTCACACAGCCTCAGTTTCACACAGCCCCAGTTTCACACAGCCTCAGTTTCACACAGCCTCAGTTTCACACAGCCTCAGTTTCACACAGCCTCAGTTTCACACAGCCTCGGGTTTCACACAGCCTCAGTTTCACACAGCCTCAGTTTCACACAGCCTCAGTTTCACACAGCCTCAGTTTCACACAGCCTCAGTTTCACACAGCCTCAGTTTCACACAGCCTCACAGAGCCTCACACAGCCTCACAGAGCCTCACACAGCCTCACAGAGCCTCACAGAGCCTCACAGAGCCTCACAGAGCCTCACACAGCCTCATTTGAGATGTGAGGAAGGAGTTCATTAACAAATAAAATGCCCAGCGTTAACAACATCCTCATTATCAAATCAAATCAAATTGTATTTGTCACATACACATGGTTAGCAGATGTTAATGGTCACATACACATGGTCAGCAGATGTTAATGGTCACATACACATGGTTAGCAGATGTTAATGGTCACATACACATGGTCAGCAGATGTTATTGGTCACATACACATGGTTAGCAGATGTTAATGGTCACATACACATGGTTAGCAGATGTTAATGGTCACATACACATGGTTAGCAGATGTTAATGGTCACATACACATGGTTAGCAGATGTTAATGGTCACATACACATGGTTAGCAGATGTTAATGGTCACATACACATGGTTAGCAGATGTTAATGGTCACATACACATGGTTAGCAGATGTTAATGGTCACATACACATGGTTAGCAGATGTTAATGGTCACATACACATGGTTAGCAGATGTTAATGGTCACATACACATGGTTAGCAGATGTTAATGGTCACATACACATGGTTAGCAGATGTTAATGCGAGTGTAGCGAAATGCTTGTGCTTCTAGTTCCGACAATGCAGTAATAACCAACAAGTAATCTACCTAACAATTCCAAAACTACTACCTTATAGACACAAGTGTAAAGGGATAAAGAATATGTACATAAAGATATATGAATGAGTGATGGTACAGAGCAGCATACAGTAGATGGTATTGAGTACAGTATATACATATGAGATGAGTATGTAAACAAAGTGGCATAGTTAAAGTGACTAGTGATACATGTATAACATAAGGATGCAGTCGATGATGTAGAGTACAGTATATACGTATACATATGAGATGAATAATGTAGGGTATGTAAACATTATATTAGGTAGCATTGTTTAAAGTGGCTAGTGATATATTTTACATCATTTGCCATCAATTCCCATTATTAAAGTGGCTGGAGTTGAGTCAGTGTCAGTGTGTTGGCAGCAGCCACTCAATGTTAGTGGTGGCTGTTTAACAGTCTGATGGCCTTGAGATAGAAGCTGTTTTTCAGTCTCTCGGTCCCTGCTTTGATGCACCTGTACTGACCTCGCCTTCTGGATGATAGCAGGGTGAACAGGCAGTGGCTCGGGTGGTTGTTGTCCTTGATGATCTTTATGGCCTTCCTGTGACATCGGGTGGTGTAGGTGTCCTGGAGGGCAGGTAGTTTGCCCCCGGTGATGCGTTGTGCAGACCTCAATACCCTCTGGAGAGCCTTACGGTTGTGGGCGGAGCAGTTGCCGTACCAGGCGGTGATACCCGACAGGATGCTCCCGATTGTGCATCTGTAGAAGTTTGTGAGTGCTTTTGGTGACAAGCCAAATTTCTTCAGCCTCCTGAGGTTGAAGAGGCGCTGCTGCGCCTTCTTCACGATGCTGTCTGTGTGGGTGGACCAATTCAGTTTGTCCGTGATGTGTACGCCGAGGAACTTAACACTTACTACCCTCTCCACTACTGTCCCATCGATGTGGATAGGGGGGGTGTTCCCTCTGCTGTTTCCTGAAGTCCACAATCATCTCCTTAGTTTTGTTGACGTTGAGTGTGAGGTTATTTTCCTGACACCACACTCCGAGGGCCCTCACCTCCTCCCTGTAGGCCATCTCGTCGTTGTTGGTAATCAAGCCTACCACTGTTGTGTCGTCCGCAAACTTGATGATTGAGTTGGAGGCGTGCGTGGCCACGCAGTCGTGGGTGAACAGGGAGTACAGGAGAGGGCTCAGAACGCACCCTTGTGGGGCCCCAGTGTTGAGGATCAGCGGGGTGGAGATGTTGTTGCCTACCCTCACCACCTGGGGGCGGCCCGTCAGGAAGTCCAGTACCCAGTTGCACAGGGCGGGGTCGAGCCCCAGGGTCAACGAGCTTGGAGGGCACTATGGTGTTAAATGCCGAGCTGTAGTCGATGAACAGCATTCTCACATAGGTATTCCTCTTGTCCAGATGGGTTAGGGCAGTGTGCAGTGTGGTTGAGATTGCATCGTCTGTGGACCTATTTGGGCGGTAAGCAAATTGGAGTGGGTCTAGGGTGTCAGGTAGGGTGGAGGTGATATGGTCCTTGACTAGTCTCTCAAAGCACTTCATGATGACGGAAGTGAGTGCTACGGGGCGGTAGTCGTTTAGCTCAGCTACCTTAGCATTCTTGGGAACAGTAACAATGGTGGCCCTCTTGAAGCATGTGGAAACAACAGACTGGTATAGGGATTGATTGAATATGTCCGTAAACACACCGGCCAGCTGGTCTGCGCATGCTCTGAGGGCGCGGCTGGGGATGCCGTCTGGGCCTGCAGCCTTGCGAGGGTTAACACGTTTAAATGTTTTCCTCACGTCGGCTGCAGTGAAGGAGAGTCCGCATGTTTTAGTTGCAGGCCGTGTCAGTGGCACTGTATTGTCCTCAAAGCGGGAAAAAAAGTTATTTAGTCTGCCTGGGAGCAAGACATCCTGGTCCGTGACTGGGCTGGGTTTCTTTTTGTAATCCGTGATTGACTGTAGACCCTGCCACATACCAGTTTAATAATAACCCCACAAAATTATTGAAAACCATCATATCCATTGAATTTGAGGTCAATTTCAGTGAAAGACGAGAGTTAGTGTTCGCATTCATGGATGTGATGGTTTTCAATAATTTCGTGGGGTTATTGAGGTTTTCCTTGGTGGATTCCTAATAGAAGCTAGATTTCCATTTCCGTATTAACAAGGTGCACTTCGTTCTCAGTGCCCTGAATAACTGCCATTCAGTCTGGGAATTGCCCCTTCTGGCTTTGGCCCACTGTATTTATGGATCCAATCAGATAATTCCCCTTTAAAGCAGGATTGTCTCTACCTCCTTACCCGGTACTTTTTGAGAGGGGTGGGTTTATCACAGATAGTAGAACTCATGGAGGGAAAAGAGGAGAATGCCATGGTGGCTTGTGGGCAAACAACAATTTAATGAACACACATTATAGACAGAGGGCGGTGGGAGATGACTCCATGTAGATGGATCACACAGACCTCTGCTTGTAGATGGATCACACAGACCTCTGCTTGTAGATGGATCACACAGACCTCTGCTTGTAGATGGATCACACAGACCTCTGCTTGTAGATGGATCACACAGACCTCTGCTTGTAGATGGATCACACAGACCTCTGCTTGTAGATGGATCACACAGACCTCTGCTTGGTAAACTGCTCCAGCAGTCAGTCAGTCAGTCAGATGGATCACACAGACCTCTGCTTGGTAAACTGCTCCAGCAGTCAGTCAGTCAGTCAGTCAGTCAGTCAGTCAGTCAGACAGTCAGTCAGTCAGCCAGATGGATCACACAGACCTCTGCTTGGTAAACTGCTCCAGCAGTCAGTCAGTCAGTCAGTCAGACAGTCAGTCAGCCAGATGGATCACACAGACCTCTGCTTGGTAAACTGCTCCAGCAGTCAGTCAGTCAGCCAGATGGATCACACAGACCTCTGCTTGGTAAACTGCTCCAGCAGTCAGTCAGTCAGACAGTCAGTCAGTCAGCCAGATGGATCACACAGACCTCTGCTTGGTAAACTGCTCCAGCAGTCAGCCAGTCAGTCAGTCAGATGGATCACACAGACCTCTGCTTGGTAAACTGCTCCAGCAGTCAGTCAGTCAGTCAGTCAGATGGATCACACAGACCTCTGCTTGGTAAACTGCTCCAGCAGTCAGCCAGTCAGTCAGATGGATCACACAGACCTCTGCTTGGTAAACTGCTCCAGCAGTCAGTCAGTCAGTCAGTCAGACAGTCAGTCAGTCAGTCAGCCAGATGGATCACACAGACCTCTGCTTGGTAAACTGCTCCAGCAGTCAGTCAGTCAGTCAGTCAGTCAGTCAGACAGTCAGATGGATCACACAGACCTCTGCTTGGTAAACTGCTCCAGCAGTCAGTCAGTCAGTCAGTCAGACAGTCAGTCAGTCAGTCAGTCAGTCAGACAGTCAGTCAGTCAGTCAGTCAGATGGATCACACAGACCTCTGCTTGGTAAACTGCTCCAGCAGTCAGTCAGTCAGTCAGTCAGTCAGTCAGTCAGACAGTCAGTCAGTCAGTCAGATGGATCACACAGACCTCTGCTTGGTAAACTGCTCCAGCAGTCAGCCAGTCAGTCAGATGGATCACACAGACCTCTGCTTGGTAAACTGCTCCAGCAGTCAGTCAGTCAGTCAGTCAGACAGTCAGTCAGTCAGTCAGCCAGATGGATCACACAGACCTCTGCTTGGTAAACTGCTCCAGCAGTCAGTCAGTCAGTCAGTCAGTCAGTCAGACAGTCAGATGGATCACACAGACCTCTGCTTGGTAAACTGCTCCAGCAGTCAGTCAGTCAGTCAGTCAGACAGTCAGTCAGTCAGTCAGTCAGTCAGACAGTCAGTCAGTCAGTCAGTCAGATGGATCACACAGACCTCTGCTTGGTAAACTGCTCCAGCAGTCAGTCAGTCAGTCAGTCAGTCAGTCAGACAGTCAGTCAGTCAGTCAGATGGATCACACAGACCTCTGCTTGGTAAACTGCTCCAGCAGTCAGTCAGTCAGTCAGTCAGACAGTCAGTCAGTCAGTCAGCCAGATGGATCACACAGACCTCTGCTTGGTAAACTGCTCCAGCAGTCAGTCAGTCAGTCAGTCAGTCAGACAGTCAGATGGATCACACAGACCTCTGCTTGGTAAACTGCTCCAGCAGTCAGTCAGTCAGTCAGTCAGACAGTCAGTCAGTCAGTCAGTCAGTCAGTCAGTCAGACAGTCAGTCAGTCAGTCAGTCAGATGGATCACACAGACCTCTGCTTGGTAAACTGCTCCAGCAGTCAGTCAGTCAGTCAGTCAGTCAGTCAGTCAGTCAGTCAGACAGTCAGTCAGTCAGTCAGATGGATCACACAGACCTCTGCTTGGTAAACTGCTCCAGCAGTCAGTCAGTCAGTCAGTCAGACAGTCAGTCAGTCAGTCAGCCAGATGGATCACACAGACCTCTGCTTGTCAGTAAACTGCTAAACCAGCAGTCAGTCAGTCAGTCAGTCAGACAGTCAGTCAGTCAGTCAGTCAGTCAGTCAGACAGTCAGTCAGTCAGTCAGTCAGATGGATCACACAGACCTCTGCTTGGTAAACTGCTCCAGCAGTCAGTCAGTCAGTCAGTCAGTCAGTCAGTCAGTCAGACAGTCAGTCAGTCAGTCAGATGGATCACACAGACCTCTGCTTGGTAAACTGCTCCAGCAGTCAGTCAGTCAGTCAGTCAGACAGTCAGTCAGTCAGTCAGTCAGATGGATCACACAGACCTCTGCTTGGTAAACTGCTCCAGCAGTCAGTCAGTCAGTCAGTCAGACAGTCAGTCAGTCAGTCAGTCAGTCAGATGGATCACACAGACCTCTGCTTGGTAAACTGCTCCAGCAGTCAGTCAGTCAGTCAGTCAGACAGTCAGTCAGCCAGATGGATCACACAGACCTCTGCTTGGTAAACTGCTCCAGCAGTCAGTCAGTCAGTCAGTCAGTCAGTCAGCCAGATGGATCACACAGACCTCTGCTTGGTAAACTGCTCCAGCAGTCAGTCAGTCAGTCAGTCAGACAGTCAGTCAGCCAGATGGATCACACAGACCTCTGCTTGGTAAACTGCTCCAGCAGTCAGTCAGTCAGTCAGTCAGTCAGTCAGTCAGTCAGCCAGATGGATCACACAGACCTCTGCTTGGTAAACTGCTCCAGCAGTCAGTCAGTCAGTCAGTCAGACAGTCAGTCAGCCAGATGGATCACACAGACCTCTGCTTGGTAAACTGCTCCAGCAGTCAGTCAGTCAGTCAGTCAGTCAGTCAGTCAGTCAGCCAGATGGATCACACAGACCTCTGCTTGGTAAACTGCTCCAGCAGTCAGTCAGTCAGTCAGACAGTCAGTCAGCCAGATGGATCACACAGACCTCTGCTTGGTAAACTGCTCCAGCAGTCAGTCAGTCAGTCAGACAGTCAGTCAGCCAGATGGATCACACAGACCTCTGCTTGGTAAACTGCTCCAGCAGTCAGTCAGTCAGTCAGACAGTCAGTCAGTCAGTCAGCCAGATGGATCACACAGACCTCTGCTTGGTAAACTGCTCCAGCAGTCAGTCAGTCAGTCAGACAGTCAGTCAGTCAGCCAGATGGATCACACAGACCTCTGCTTGGTAAACTGCTCCAGCAGTCAGCCAGTCAGTCAGTCAGACAGTCAGTCAGTCAGCCAGCCAGTCAGCCAGTCAGCCAGATGGATCACACAGACCTCTGCTTGGTAAACTGCTCCAGCAGTCAGTCAGTCAGTCAGACAGTCAGTCAGTCAGTCAGCCAGATGGATCACACAGACCTCTGCTTGGTAAACTGCTCCAGCAGTCAGCCAGTCAGTCAGTCAGACAGTCAGTCAGTCAGCCAGCCAGTCAGCCAGTCAGCCAGATGGATCACACAGACCTCTGCTTGGTAAACTGCTCCAGCAGTCAGCCAGTCAGTCAGACAGTCTGCCAGTCAGTTAGTCAGTCAGACAGTCAGATGGATCACATCACACTCTGCTTGGTAAACTGCTCCAGCAGTCAGTCAGTCAGTCAGTCAGTCAGTCAGTCAGTCAGTCAGTCAGATCACACAGGCCTCTGCTTGGTAAACTGCTCCAGCAGTCAGTCAGTCAGTCAGTCAGTCAGTCAGTCAGTCAGTCAGTCAGATCACACAGGCCTCTGCTTGGTAAACTGCTCCAGCAGTCAGTCAGTCAGTCAGTTAGTCAGTCAGACAGTCAGATGGATCACATCACACTCTGCTTGGTAAACTGCTCCAGCGGTCAGTCAGAGTCAGTCAGTCAGTCAGTCAGTCAGTCAGTCAGTCAGTCAGTTAGTCAGTCAGACAGTCAGATGGATCACACCGCACTCTGCTTGGTAAACTGCTCCAGCAGTCAGTCAGTCAGACAGTCAGACAGTCAGTCAGTCAGTCAGTCAGTCAGTCAGTCAGTTAGTTAGTCAGTCAGACAGTCAGATGGATCACACCGCACTCTGCTTGGTAAACTGCTCCAGCAGTCAGCCAGTCAGTCAGTCAGTCAGTCAGTCAGTCAGACAGTCAGATGGATCACACAGGCCTCTGCTTGGTAAACTGCTCTAGCAGTCAGCCAGTCAGTCAGACAGTCAGTCTGTAGTAAATAGTGACCTAGACAACCAGGTGAGGAGAGTTCCTTAGTAATTAGTGACCTAGACAACCAGGTGAGGGGAGTTACTTAGTAGTTAGTGACCTAGACAACCAGGTGAGGGGAGTTCCTTAGTAATTAGTGACCTAGACAACCAGGTGAGGGGAGTTTCCTTAGTAAATAGTGACCTAGACAACCAGGTGAGGGGAGTTCCTTAGTAATTAGTGACCTAGACAACCAGGTGAGGGGAGTTCCTGCGTAATTAGTGACCTAGACAACCAGGCGAGGGGAGTTCCTGCATAATTAGTGACCTAGACAACCAGGCGAGGGGAGTTCCTGCGTAATTAGTGACCTAGACAACCAGGCGAGGGGAGTTCCTGTGTAATTAGTGACCTAGACAACCAGGTGAGGGGAGTTCCTGCGTAATTAGTGACCTAGACAACCAGGCGAGGGGAGTTCCTGTGTAATTAGTGACCTAGACAACCAGGTGAGGGGAGTTCCTTAGTAATTAATGACCGAGACAACCAGGTGAGGGGAGTTCCTTAGTAGTTAGTGACCTAGACAACCAGGTGAGGAGAGTTCCTTAGTAATTAGTGACCTAGACAACCAGGTGAGGGGAGTTGCTTACTAATTAGTGACCTTAACTAATCAATTAAGTACCAAACCTGCAGACACTCGGCCCTCCGTGGTATGAGTTTGACTCCTGTGGTCTAACAGATCTGGAACAATCACCTTATATTCTAGAACAGTCTAACAGATCTGGAACAATCACCTTATATTCTAGAACAGTCTAACAGATCTGGAACAATCACCTCATATTCTAGAACAGTCTAACAGATCTGGAACAACCACATTATATTCTAGAACAGTCTAACAGATCTAGAACCATCACCTTCTATTCTAGAACATTCTAACTGGGCTGGTGGGCGGCGGTCACTAATTCACTAATTACAATCGTATGTTATGTGACTCTAGCAGTAATCCGGCTTTGCTATTACTTCTCCATATAAAATCACCCACACTCCCTTGGTAGACATGTTGACACGGAAGACGCCATGTGATTTATGATAAGAGCAGCATGGTGTGTGTGTCGCTCCTATTCTTCTTTACCTCTCTGGCCCAGCTAGATACCCACCACAGTCTGTTAGGGGTGAAGCTGAGACAGGCAGGCAGACAGGCAGGCAGGCACAGGCAGGCAGACGAAGGGAGCAGGGAGATTCTCTCTCTCTCTCCCCCTCCTTCCTCCCTCTCCCTACCTCCCCCCAGCCTGTGTTAGATGAGGGATGGAGAAGGAAAGGAAGGGAGGGAGGGAGGAGAGGAGCCACATCAGAGCAGCTCCTGCCTCATTAAGGCTCCATGGAAACTGTTCCTGCTCAAATCGGTTCCACATGGGCCCCTCCTCAGTCATCCACACTACTCTTTATGTTCATCAATATGCCCACACACACACACACACACACACACACACACACACACACACACACACACACACACATCAAGACAGAGACATCAACACAGAGACATCAAGACAGAGACATTAACACAGAGACATTAACACAGAGACATCAAGACAGAGACATTAACACAGAGACATCAAGACAGAGACATTAACACAGAGACATCAAGACAGAGACATTAACACAGAGACATTAACACAGAGACATTAACACAGAGACATCAGGACAGAGACATTAACACAGAGACATCAACACAGAGACATCAACACAGAGACATCAACACAGAGACATTAACACAGAGACATTAACACAGAGACATTAACACAGAGACATCAAGACAGAGACATTAACACAGAGACATTAACACAGAGACATCAAGACAGAGACATCAGGACAGAGACATCAAGACAGAGACATTAACACAGAGACAGAGACATTAACACAGAGACAGAGACATTAACACAGAGACATCAAGACAGAGACATCAACACAGAGACATCAACACAGAGACATTAACACAGAGACATCAAGACAGCCATTAACACAGAGACATCAAGACAGAGACATTAACACAGAGACATTAACACAGAGACATCAGGACAGAGACATTAACACAGAGACATCAAGACAGAGACATTAACACAGAGACATCAAGACAGAGACATTAACACAGAGACATTAACACAGAGACATTAACACAGAGACATCAAGACAGAGACATCAGGACATAGACATCAAGACAGAGACATTAACACAGAGACAGAGACATTAACACAGAGACAGAGACATTAACACAGAGACATCAAGACAGAGACATCAACACAGAGACATTAACACAGAGACATCAAGACAGCCATTAACACAGAGACATCAAGACAGAGACATTAACACAGAGACATTAACACAGAGACATCAACACAGAGACATTAACACAGAGACATCAACACAGAGACATCAACACAGAGACATCAACACAGAGACATTAACACAGAGACATCAACACAGAGACATTAACACAGAGACATTAACACAGAGACATCAAGACAGAGACATTAACACAGAGACATCAACACAGAGACATCAACACAGAGACATCAATACAGCCATTAACACAGAGACATCAAGACAGAGACATTAACACAGAGACATCAAGACAGAGACATTAACACAGAGACATTAACACAGAGACATCAACACAGAGACATCAACACAGAGACATTAACACAGAGACATCAAGACAGCCATTAACACAGAGACATCAGGACAGAGACATTAACACAGAGACATCAAGACAGAGACATTAACACAGAGACATCAAGACAGCCATTAACACAGAGACATCAAGACAGAGACATTAACACAGAGACATTAACACAGAGACATCAACACAGAGACATTAACACAGAGACATCAAGACAGAGACATCAACACAGAGACATCAACACAGAGACATTAACACAGAGACATCAAGACAGCCATTAACACAGAGACATCAAGACAGAGACATTAACACAGAGACATTAACACAGAGACATCAACACAGAGACATTAACACAGAGACATCAACACAGAGACATCAACACAGAGACATCAACACAGAGACATCAACACAGAGACATTAACACAGAGACATCAACACAGAGACATTAACACAGAGACATTAACACAGAGACATCAAGACAGAGACATTAACACAGAGACATCAACACAGAGACATCAACACAGAGACATCAATACAGCCATTAACACAGAGACATCAAGACAGAGACATTAACACAGAGACATCAAGACAGAGACATTAACACAGAGACATTAACACAGAGACATCAACACAGAGACATCAACACAGAGACATCAACACAGAGACATTAACACAGAGACATCAAGACAGCCATTAACACAGAGACATCAGGACAGAGACATTAACACAGAGACATCAAGACAGAGACATTAACACAGAGACATCAAGACAGCCATTAACACAGAGACATCAAGACAGAGACATCAACACAGAGACATCAAGACAGAGACATCAACACAGAGACATCAACACAGAGACATTAACACAGAGACATCAGGACAGAGACATCAACACAGAGACATTAACACAGAGACATCAACACAGAGACATTAACACAGAGACATCAACACAGAGACATTAACACAGAGACATCAGGACAGAGACATCAACACAGAGACATCAACACAGAGACATTAACACAGACATTAACACAGAGACATCAACACACAACAAAAATATAAACTCAACATGTAAAGTGTTGGTCCCATGTTTCATGAGCTGAACCTATGACAGTGTGTTGACCTATGACCTTATGAGCTGAAATGTTCCAAAGGAGTGTTTCTCCTACACCAAGATAATCCACCCACCTGACAGGTGTGGCATATCAAGAAGCTGATGAAACAGCATGATCATTACACAGGTCCACCTTGTGCTGGGGAGAATATAAGGTCAGTCTAAAATGTGCAGTTTTGTCACACAACACAATGCCACAGATGTCTCAAGTTGAGGGGGGTGCAATTGGCATGCCGACTGCAGGAATGTCCACTAGAATTGTTGCCAGGGATTTAAATGTGAATTTCTCTACCGTAAACCGCCTCCAACGTCGTTTTAGAGAATTTGACAGTACATCCAACCGTCCTCACAACCGCAGACCATGTGACCACGCCAGCCCAGGACCTTCACATCTGACTTCTTCGCCTGCGGGGTCATCTGAGACCAGCTACCCGGACAGCTGATGAAACTGTTTCTGTCTGTTAAAAAGCCTTTTTTTGAAAAAAAAACATCATTCTGATTGGCCGGGACTGGCTCCCAATTGGCTGTGCCCCTGCTTTCCCAGCCCCTCCCATGCCCCAGCCCTCCCACCCCTCCCATGTCCCTGCCTTCCCAGCCCTCCCATGCCCCTGCTTTCCCAGCCCCTCCCATGCCCCAGCCCTCCCACCCCTCCCATGCCCCAGCCCTCCCAGCCCTCCCATGCCCCTCCCATGCACCTCCCATGACCCTGCCTTCCCACCCCTCCCAGCCCCTCCCATGACCCTGCCTTCCCTCCCCTCCCATGCCCCTCCCATGCACCTCCCATGCCCCTCCCATGACCCTGCCTTCCCACCCCTCCCATGCCCCTCCCATGCACCTCCCATGCCCCTGCCTAGTCATGTGAAATCCATAGATTAATTTAGACTGAACAAAAATATAAGCGTAACGTGCTACAATTTAAAAGATTTACTGAGTTACATGTTGTGTTTTATATTTATGTTCATAACACACACACACACACACACACACACACACACACACACACACACACACACACACACACACATTACACACTGTACAGGTATCTAGTCATTTAACATTTCATTTCTGTTCTTGTTATCACATCAGACCAACTCCGAGAACATGTTTAATAATGTTAAATTGACTATTCAATGTTATACTGTTGAGGTTTGGAGTCATATAATAAATATACCTGTAATTTAATAGTTTGCTGTTGTCTTGGCACTGGTCGTCAGAATAGATTGTAAAATGTATTTCTAATCTTTAAGGGACGACATGAATAAAGGATACTGTCAATACTCCAGAAGATGTGGTTTTCATGAAGGGACGATGCAGCTAAATGAATCAATGTTGTGATGACGAGTTTTAAACCGGGTTCTCCCTCTCCATCCGTCTCTCTCTCTCTAGGTTCGTCAGATCTCAGTCCGTTCCCAGGTCAGTTTGAGCGTCAGTTCCCGGGTCTCTCCTCTCTGACGGAGTCTGGTTTCTCCAGTCCCAGAATGCACTACCCCACCACCTTTACCTACACCCCTCCTGTCACCTCCGCCATGTCGCTAGGCTCCGCCCACTACCACCCCTACCTGCCACCTCCCTACCCCGGGTCCACCCAGAGTCAGAGTGGACCGTTTCCGACCAGCAGCGCTCCCTATCTCTACTATGGACCATCCTCTGGGTCGTACCAGTTCTCCATGGTTCCCGGGGGGGACCGCTCCCCCTCCAGAATGGTTCCTCCCTGCACCAGCGCCTCCACCGGTAGCTCCCTGGTTAACCCTAACCTGCCCAGCCAGGCAGATGGAGGGGTGGAGGGGGACGGGAGTCACAGCAACTCCCCAACTGTACTCAACTCTGCTGGGGGACGCATGGATGAAGCTGTCTGGAGACCTTACTGAGGAGAAAAGGGGGAGGGAAGGAGGAAGAGGAGGATGGAGAGGAGGAGGAGAGGAGGACGTGGAGAGGAGGATGAAGAGGGGGAGGAGAGGAGGAGGAGGAGTAGGAGAGGATGAAGAGGAGGGGGAGAGGAGGATGAAGAGGAGGAGGAGGAGGAGAGGAGGATGAAGAGGAGGAGGAGAAGAAGGCAACGTAAACTAATGTCATGGTTTTAAAGCACAAAACCTTTCAAATGAATTTTTGAGTTCTGATTAAAAAGCAGCAATTCTCCAGTGTCAACCACAACTTACGGGACAACGCTTCAGGCTATTTGTAGCAGACAGCTTGTTTTGTGTAGTATTTGTATTTGTATAAGGCTTTTAGCTGAGTATGTTGTTGTACTAGGACAATATAGCAGGACAATACAGCAGGACAATATAACAGGACAATATAGCAGGACAATACAGCAGGACAATATAGCAGGACAATACAGCAGGACAATATAGCAGGACAATACAGCAGGACAATATAGCAGGACAATATAACAGGACAATACAGCAGGACAATATAGCAGGACAATATAGCAGGACAATACAGCAGGACAATATAGCAGGACAATACAGCAGGACAATATAGCAGGACAATATAACAGGACAATATAGCAGGACAATATAACAGGACAATATAACAGGACAATATAACAGGACAATATAGCAGGACAATATAGCAGGACAATATAACAGGACAATATAACAGGACAATATAGCAGGACAATATAGCAGGACAATATAACAGGACAATATAGCAGGACAATATAACAGGACAATATAACAGGACAATATAGCAGGACAATATAACAGGACAATATAGCAGGACAATATAACAGGACAATATAGCAGGACAATATAGCTGGACAATATAGCAGGACAATATAACAGGACGATATAACAGGACAATATAACAGGACAATATAACAGGACAATATAGCAGGACAATATAACAGGACAATATAGCAGGACAATATAACAGGACGATATAACAGGACAATATAACAGGACAATATAACAGGACAATATAGCAGGACAATATAACAGGACGATATAACAGGACAATATAACAGGACAATATAACAGGACAATATAGCAGGACAATATAACAGGACGATATAACAGGACAATATAACAGGACAATATAACAGGACAATATAGCAGGACAATATAACAGGACAATATAGCAGGACAATACAGCAGGACAATATAACAGGACAATATAGCAGGACAATATAGCAGGACAATATAACAGGACAATATAGCAGGACAATACAGCAGGACAATACAGCAGGACAATACAGCAGGACAATACAGCAGGACAATATAACAGGACGATATAACAGGACAAGCACTGAGTAGCAAAAGAGGACAGAAACACGTACAGTATGTTACCATGGTGATGATAAGAGTAACATCTATGTTGCGATGTGGTGGTATGAACAAAGTTTGCTTTAAAATGTCTATATGCTCATTTTAAATCAATTAATTTAAATGGTATATTATTGGTTTTAACTTATGAAGACATAATTGATGCCATGTATTTTAACACTTGAGGGGTAGAATTCTGTATTCTGAATATTTTTATGCATCATTACGTTAACAGTCTGTTTCGTTGGTCATTTAAGTTAAATGATTTTAAAACAATAGTTTTAACATAATATTATTTTTTCAAATGTGTTTATACATTTAAAATTCCTCTCCAAAGATAAACGAAAAGCTATTTCCTCTGTAAACAATAATAATTGAATCTGAATGATGAAATCTTTTACGCGTAAAAAGCAATGACACACTAGATTACAGAATGAAAAACATGAGGCTCTGAATTCATACAGTAGAACAACAGCATGTGTGATGACAAACTGACTCTGACCATAGACACGCTTCTCCTTTATATTTTAGACAGGTACACAGGTAGATCAGGTAGACAGGTCGATCAGGTACAAACTGACTCTGACCATAGACACGCTTCTCCTTTATATTTTAGACAGGTACACAGGTAGATCAGGTAGACAGGTCGATCAGGTGGACAGGTAGATCAGGTAGACAGGTAGATCAGGTACAAACTGACTCTGACCATAGACACGCTTCTCCTTTATATTTTAGACAGGTACACAGGTAGATCAGGTAGACAGGTAGATCAGGTAGACAGGTAGATCAGGTAGACAGGTAGATCAGGTAGACAGGTAGATCAGGTACAAACTGACTCTGACCATAGACACGCTTGTACTTTATATTTTAGACAGGTACACAGGTAGATCAGGTAGACAGGTAGATCAGGTAGACAGGTAGATCAGGTAGACAGGTAGATCAGGTAGACAGGTAGATCAGGTACAAACTGACTCTGACCATAGACACGCTTGTACTTTATATTTTAGACAGGTACACAGGTAGATCAGGTAGACAGGTAGATCAGGTACACAGGTAGATCAGGTAGACAGGTAGATCAGGTAGACAGGTCGATCAGGTAGACAGGTAGACAGGTAGACAGGTAGATCAGGTACAAACTGACTCTGACCATAGACACGCTTGTACTTTATATTTTAGACAGGTACACAGGTAGATCAGGTAGACAGGTCGATCAGGTAGACAGGTAGATCAGGTAGACAGGTAGATCAGGTACAAACTGACTCTGACCATAGACACGCTTGTACTTTATATTTTAGACAGGTACACAGGTAGATCAGGTAGACAGGTCGATCAGGTAGACAGGTAGATCAGGTAGACAGGTAGATCAGGTACAAACTGACTCTGACCATAGACACGCTTGTACTTTATATTTTAGACAGGTTGAATCTGTGTGTATTTGTCAGACAGGTAGATCAGGTACATAGGTAGATCAGGTAGACAGGTAGATCAGGGTGGTTGTACCAGGCCTTTATGGATCCGCAGTACAATACGCCACCGTACGGTAGTTCGTCAAACCTAAATATAGTTGATGAGACCCATATTCACGACTGTATGTCCAGCTCAGTATCAGCCACCATCTACAGTCACATATCGGATTTAAAAATGCTGTTAAGTTTCCCAAAACGTCCCCTGTTTTCCAGGAATACTGGTTGTAAAGATGCCTACAATTATAAGGGAATAAACAGGAAATACGGGAATCCTCCAATCTGAATTTCTGGAAAACCAGGGGATTTGGGGAACGTTTCCGGAATTGTGCAACCCGAGTCATATTCATGTTCACCACAGTACATCATTATATTTCCATTAGATGTACAGCAGCCCTGATTAACAACCTGTTACTTCCCTGAAACCATAGTTGTTCTGGTCAGATGTGCTACAGAGGACTTTCTAAAAAGTATATTTTGGTGTTTCAAAAACACAACAATATTTTATTTATTTTACTTTTCATTTATGAATGAATTAATTAATTATCTGCCCACTGTTGTTTGACATTTGTAAAAAAAAAAATAAAAAAAATATTCTGGATGAAAAATCTGTTTTGACTTTGAGTTTATTTCTTATTTTGCTGCTGTTATTTTTTGTTTTGGCATACAGCCACATTATTCAGTGCTAATTTCATCAACACAAATAGTGACAAAAATATTAGTCAAACACTTGATTTTCAGAGGCAATAGATGAGATAATAGCTGAACAGACTCACATTTCCAATAAATGATAAAAAAAAAAAGTTTTTTATTTGGACGGGCATTTTCGTTTAGTTATAGTTAGATAATACTTTCCAAAAATAAAATAATAAAATATAGATAATTTATTTTAAATATTGATCATATGCAGCAATGCCTCAGTATGTCTAGTATGTGTAGACCATGTTTCTGATGCTGTCTGGTTAAAGAACAGTATGGCATGTTATTATTTTTGGCCAGACAGCATCAGATACATGGTCTACACATACTAGACATACTGAGGTCTAAATCAAATCTAAATGTATTGATCACAGACACATATTTGGCAGATATTATTGCGGGTGTAGAGAAATGCCTGTGTTTCTAGCTCCAACAGTAATATCTAACTAAATGCTTGTGTTCCTAGCTCCAACAGTGCAGTAGCATCTAACTAAATGCTGGTGTTTCTAGCTCCAACAGTAATATCTAACTAAATGCCTGTGTTTCTAGCTCCAACAGTAATATCTAACTAAATGCTTGTGTTCCTAGCTCCAACAGTAATATCTAACTAAATGCTTGTGTTCCTAGCTCCAACAGTGCAGTAGCATCTAACTAAATGCTTGTGTTCCTAGCTCCAACAGTGCAGTAATATCTAACTAAATGCTTGTGTTCCTAGCTCCAACAGTGCAGTAATATCTAACTAAATGCTTGTGTTCCTAGCTCCAACAGTAATATATAACTAAATGCTTGTGTTTCTAGCTCCAACAGTGCAGTAATATCTAACTAAATGCCTGTGTTCCTAGCTCCAACAGTAATATCTAACTAAATGTTTGTGTTCCTAGCTCCAACAGTGTAGTAATATCTAACTAAATGCTTGTGTTTCTAGCTCCAACAGTAATATCTAACTAAATGCTTGTGTTTCTAGCTCCAACAGTAATATCTAACTAAATGCCTGTGTTTCTAGCTCCAACAGTAATATCTAACTAAATGCTTGTGTTCCTAGCTCCAACAGTAATATCTAACTAAATGCTTGTGTTTCTAGCTCCAACAGTAATATCTAACTAAATGCTTGTGTTTCTAGCTCCAACAGTAATATCTAACTAAATGCTTGTGTTTCTAGCTCCAACAGTAATATCTAACTAAATGCTTGTGTTTCTAGCTCCAACAGTAATATCTAACTAAATGCTTGTGTTTCTAGCTCCAACAGTAATATCTAACTAAATGCCTGTGTTTCTAGCTCCAACAGTGTAGTAGTATCTAACTAAATGCCTGTGTTTCTAGCTCCAACAGTAATATCCACCTAAATGCTTGTGTTCCTAGCTCCAACAGTAGTATCTAACTAAATGCTTGTGTTTCTAGCTCCAACAGTAATATCTAACTAAATGCTTGTGTTCCTAGCTCCAACAGTAATATCTAACTAAATGCTTGTGTTTCTAGCTCCAACAGTAATATCTAACTAAATGCCTGTGTTCCTAGCTCCAACAGTAATATCTAACTAAATGCTTGTGTTCCTAGCTCCAACAGTAATATCTAACTAAATGCTTGTGTTTCTAGCTCCAACAGTAATATCTAACTAAATGCCTGTGTTTCTAGCTCCAACAGTAATATCTAACTAAATGCTTGTTTTTATAGCTCCAACAGTGTAGTAATATCTAACTAAATGCTTGTGTTCCTAGCTCCAACAGTACAGTAATATCTAACGAAATGCTTGTGTTTCTAGCTCCAACAGTGCAGTAATATCTAACTAAATGCTTGTGTTCCTAGCTCCAACAGTACAGTAATATCTAACGAAATGCTTGTGTTTCTAGCTCCAACAGTGCAGTAATATCTAACGAAATGCTTGTGTTTCTAGCTCCAACAGTACAGTAATATCTAACTAAATGCTTGTGTTTCTAGCTCCAACAGTACAGTAATATCTAACGAAATGCTTGTGTTTCTAGCTCCAACAGTGTAGTAATATCTAACTAAATGCTTGTGTTCCTAGCTCCAACAGTACAGTAATATCTAACTAAATGCTTGTGTTTCTAGCTTCAACAGTGCAGTAATATCTAACGAAATGCTTGTGTTTCTAGCTCCAACAGTACAGTAATATCTAACGAAATGCTTGTGTTTCTAGCTCCAACAGTGCAGTAATATCTAACGAAATGCTTGTGTTTCTAGCTCCAACAGTACAGTAATATCTAACTAAATGCTTGTGTTTCTAGCTTCAACAGTGCAGTAGCATCTAACTAAATGCTTGTGTTTCTAGCTCCAACAGTAATATCTAACTAAATGCCTGTGTTCCTAGCTCCAACAGTAATATCTAACTAAATGCTTGTGTTTCTAGCTCCAACAGTAATATCTAACTAAATGCTTGTTTTTATAGCTCCAACAGTGTAGTAATATCTAACTAAATGCTTGTGTTCCTAGCTCCAACAGTAATATCTAACTAAATGCCTGTGTTCCTAGCTCCAACAGTAATATCTAACTAAATGCTTGTGTTTCTAGCTCCAACAGTAATATCTAACTAAATGCTTGTTTTTATAGCTCCAACAGTGTAGTAATATCTAACTAAATGCTTGTGTTCCTAGCTCCAACAGTAATATCTAACTAAATGCGTGTTTCTAGCTCCAACAGTAATATCTAACTAAATGCTTGTTTTTATAGCTCCAACAGTGTAGTAATATCTAACTAAATGCTTGTGTTTCTAGCTCCAACAGTAATATCTAACTAAATGCTTGTGTTTCTAGCTCCAACAGTAATATCTAACTAAATGCCTGTGTTCCTAGCTCCAACAGTAATATCTAACTAAATGCTTGTGTTTCTAGCTCCAACAGTAATATCTAACTAAATGCTTGTTTTTATAGCTCCAACAGTAATATCTAACTAAATGCCTGTGTTCCTAGCTCCAACAGTAATATCTAACTAAATGCTTGTGTTTCTAGCTCCAACAGTAATATCTAACTAAATGCTTGTTTTTATAGCTCCAACAGTGTAGTAATATCTAACTAAATGCTTGTGTTCCTAGCTCCAACAGTACAGTAATATCTAACGAAATGCTTGTGTTTCTAGCTCCAACAGTGTAGTAATATCTAACTAAATGCTTGTGTTCCTAGCTCCAACAGTACAGTAATATCTAACTAAATGCTTGTGTTTCTAGCTCCAACAGTAATATCTAACTAAATGCTTGTGTTCCTAGCTCCAACAGTACAGTAATATCTAACGAAATGCTTGTGTTTCTAGCTCCAACAGTGTAGTAATATCTAACTAAATGCTTGTGTTCCTAGCTCCAACAGTACAGTAATATCTAACTAAATGCTTGTGTTTCTAGCTTCAACAGTGCAGTAGCATCTAACTAAATGCTTGTGTTTCTAGCTCCAACAGTAATATCTAACTAAATGTTTGTGTTTCTAGCTCCAACAGTGCAGTAGTATCTAACTAAACGCTTGTGTTTCTAGCTCCAACAGTAATATCTAACTAAATGCGTGTGTTTCTAGCTCCAACAGTGCAGTAGTATCTAACTAAATGCTTGTGTTCCTAGCTCCAACAGTGTAGTAATATCTAACTAAATGCTTGTGTTTCTAGCTCCAACAGTCCAGTAATATCTAACTAAATGCTTGTGTTTCTAGCTCCAACAGTCCAGTAGTGTCTAACTAAATGCTTGTGTTCCTAGCTCCAACAGTGCAGTATATTTTCCAAAGATTGCACGTTTGCTAGCAGAATGGAAGGCAGTGGGGGTTTATTAAATCGCCTATGAATTCTCAGAAAGCAGCCCGATCTCCGGCTCCTCTTTCTCATCTTTCTCTTCACACAAATGACGGGGATCTGGGCTTGTTCCCGGAGAAGTTACAAACAACACAAAGAATTTAACAAAAAACACAATTGGATAGGAACACGAAAAACGTCAGACTTCTTCTCTGGCGCCATCTTAGTTTACACCAGGGGATAATGTCAATGTTGCCTTGATTACATAGAAACTGGCGCCATCTTAGTTTACACCAGGGGATAATGTCAATGTTGCCTTGATTACATAGAAACTGGCGCCATCTTAGTTTACACCAGGGGATAATGTCAATGTTGCCTTGATTACATAGAAACTGGCGCCATCTTAGTTTACACCAGGGGATAATGTCAATGTTGCCTTGATTACATAGAAACTGGCGCCATCTTAGTTTACACCAGGGGATAATGTCAATGTTGCCTTGATTACATAGAAACTGGGAGCTTGAGGTGTCTGATAGTTGTGAGATTTGTTTATGACAGTTTATGTTGGAACACGTGAAAATTGTATGTACTTTTAGAATTGTTTGGCGAGCTGCTTATAGGTGATTGGCCTGTTGGACACCCTTGCTCTACAGGTAATATTGATCCATTAGGATGTGGATATTTTAGATCTATTTCTGTGGGTAAATGGCATATTAGGATATGCCTATAGTAACTAAATATGTGGAATATGTACCAACACCGGTCTTGGGATATCAAGCAACAGTATACGTAAGTGCTAAAACAGGAACACACTTAAGAATTGGGAATATCCTCCTCTATGTGGCTGAAACACAAACTCCAGATTCTGGCTTTAAGTAAATTAAATTAAAATAATTAAATGTATACGTCCATATTTGTTGACAGCTAACTCATGTCTGACTCAAAACGTAACGGAATCACCGACCTGAATCTAATCCAATCGTGAGCTACAGTCAGTCTACATCTGTATATCATACAATTATTTTGACAAGGACTGCTTCATCAAGAACAGTAATGTGTGTTCTGTGAAGTTAGAATAGAATATAGCCATTTTATAAAGTAGTAGATTAATTACCCAGCTAAGCAGATACAACTAGTAGTCATTGTGAAGTACATTATTAAAAAGCTTTGTCCTTTCTTCACAACAAAAAGCAATTTACCACTTGGCTGTATTTTATCACCCAGTCACAGGTCCTCCCAGTCACAGGCCCTCTTAGTCACAGGTCCTCCCAGTCACAGGCCCTCTTAGTCACAGGTCCTCCCAGTCACAGGCCCTCTTAGTCACAGGCCCTCTTAGTCACAGGCCCTCTTAGTCACAGGCCCTCTTAGTCACAGGCCCTCTTAGTCACAGGTCCTCCCAGTCACAGGCCCTCTTAGTCACAGGCCCTCCCAGTCACAGGCCCTCCCAGTCACAGGCCCTCCCAGTCACAGGCCCTCTTAGTCACAGGTCCTCCCAGTCACAGGCCCTCTTAGTCACAGGCCCTCCCAGTCACAGGCCCTCCCAGTCACAGGCCCTCTTAGTCACAGGCCCTCTTAGACACAGGTCCTCCCAGTCACAGGCCCTCCCAGTCACAGGCCCTCCCAGTCACAGGCCCTCCCAGTCACAGGCCCTCCCAGTCACAGGCCCTCCCAGTCACAGGCCCTCCCAGTCACAGGCCCTCCCAGTCACAGGCCCTCCCAGTCACAGGCCCTCCCAGTCACAGGCCCTCTTAGTCACAGGCCCTCTTAGTCACAGGTCCTCCCAGTCACAGGTCCTCCCAGTCACAGGCCCTCCTAGTCACAGGCCCTCTCAGTCACAGGTCCTCCCAGTCCGGGCCCTCAGTCACAGGTCCTCCCAGTCACAGGCCCTCCCAGTCAAAGGCCCTCCCAGTCACAGGCCCTCTTAGTGACAGGCCCTTAGTCACAGGCCCTCCCCAGGTCCCACAGGCCCTCCCAGTCACAGGCCCTCCCAGTCACAGGCCCTCCTTAGTCACAGGCCCTCTTAGTCACAGGCCCCTTAGTCACAGGCCCTCTTAGTCACAGGCCCTCCCAGTCACAGGCCCTCCCAGTCACAGGCCCTCCCAGTCACAGGCCCTCCCAGTCACAGGCCCTCCCAGTCACAGGCCCTCCTAGTCACAGGCCCTCCCAGTCACAAGCCCCCCAGTCACAGGCCCTCTTAGTCACAGGCCCTCCCAGTCACAGGCCCTCTTAGTCACAGGCCCTCCTAGTCACAGGCCCTCCCAGTCACAGGCCCTCCCAGTCACAGGCCCTCCCAGTCACAGGCCCTCCCAGTCACAGGCCCTCCCAGTCACAGGCCCTCCCAGTCACAGGCCCTCCCAGTCACAGGCCCTCCCAGTCACAGGCCCTCTTAGTCACAGGCCCTCCCAGTCACAGGCCCTCCCAGTCACAGGCCCTCCCAGTCACAGGCCCTCCCAGTCACAGGCCCTCCCAGTCACAGGCCCTCCCAGTCACAGGCCCTCCCAGTCACAGGCCCTCCCAGTCACAGGCCCCCCCAGTCACAGGCCCTCCCAGTCACAGGCCCTCCCAGTCACAGGCCCTCTTAGTCACAGGCCCTCCCAGTCACAGGCTCTAAATTAGTCACAGGCCCTCCCAGTCACAGGCCCTCCCAGTCACAGGCCCTCCCAGTCACAGGCCCTCCCAGTCACAGGCCCTCCCAGTCACAGGCCCTCCCAGTCACAGAAGACCAGTCACAGGCCCTCACAGTCACCCCTCCCAGTCACAGGCCCTCCCAGTCACAGACCCTCCCAGTCACAGGCCCTCCCAGTCACAGGCCCTCCCAGTCACAGGCCCTCCCAGTCACAGGCCCTCCCAGTCACAGGCCCTCCCAGTCACAGGCCCTCCCAGTCACAGGCCCTCCCAGTCACAGGCCCTCCCAGTCACAGGCGTCTTAGTCAACACCACATCATAAGATGAGGAAGTAAATTATTTATGAGGATTGCCTGCTGCAGTTGTTTGAGAGGTCTAGTTTGCAGCAGAACACACAGCATATAGAAGACCATCAAGGACACCCTCAGCATCACCAAACCCTCGCTGTGAGCATTCCTAGAAATGGAACAGGGACCCTCGCTGTGAGCATTCCTAGAAATGGAACAGGGACCCTCGCTGTGAGCATTCCTAGAAATGGAACAGGGACCCTCGCTGTGAGCATTCCTAGAAATGGAACAGGGACCCTCGCTGTGAGCATTCCTAGAAATGGAACAGGGACCCTCGCTGTGAGCATTCCTAGAAATGGAACAGGGACTTGAATCAGGTTGGTGACATTTGACCAGGTTGAAAGGTACTAACAGTTTCAAGTTTTGTCCCAATTCACCTTCATAACCTGGTGGAACCGGCCTCATCACTGCGCCATGAAGTGAAATAGAAAGGTGATCCACCAGGATAATCATTTGACAGTCATATCATACTGACAATTTAATCAGTGCTGTGTGTGTGTGTGTGTGTGTGTGTGTGTGTGTGTGTGTGTGTGTGTGTTTGCTGTGTGTTTCTCACCCCCGCCGCTTGCCTGCTCACCAAGGTCGTCGATGGGGATACCAGAATTAGGTAGGTTTAGTCTGACCTGTTCAAACTTCAGTGCTTTCAGTGCTTTGAGAGACGAGTCAAGGATCATATAACCTCTACCCTACCTGACACCCTCGACCCACTCCAATGTGCTTACCGCCCCAATAGGTCCACAGACGATGCAATCTCAACCACACTGCACACTGCCCTAACCCACCTGGACAAGAGGAATACCTACGTGAGAATGCTGTTCATCGACTACAGCTCGGCATTCAACACCATAGTGCCCTCCAAGCTCGTCATCAAGTTCGAGACCCTGGGTGACCACTATTCCCTTAGGTGTATTACTGGTGATAGTTCTAGAACTCACCATTGGGCCCTGAAGTTTATTACTGGTGATGGTTCTAGAACTCACCATTGTTCCCTTAGGTGTATTAGTGGTGATAGTTCTAGAATTCACCATTGGGCCCTGAGGTTTATTACTGGTGATGGTTCTAGAACTCACCATTGTTCCCTTAGGTGTATTAGTGGTGATAGTTCTAGAATTCACCATTGGGCCCTGAGATTTATTACTGGTGATGGTTCTAGAACTCACCATTGTTCCCTTAGGTGTATTACTGGTGATAGTTCTAGAATTCACCATTGGGCCCTGAGGTTTATTACTGGTGATGGTTCTAGAACTCACCATTGTTCCCTTAGGTGTATTAGTGGTGATAGTTCTAGAATTCACCATTGGGCCCTGAGGTTTATTACTGGTGAGGGTTCTAGAACTCACCATTATTCCCTTAGGTGTATTACTGGTGATAGTTCTAGAACTCACCATTGGGCCCTGAGGTTTATTACTGGTGATGGTTCTAGAACTCACCATTGTTCCCTTAGGTGTATTAGTGGTGATAGTTCTAGAATTCACCATTGGGCCCTGAGGTTTATTACTGGTGATGGTTCTAGAACTCACCATTGTTCCCTTAAGGTATGTTAGTGGTGATAGTTCTAGAATTCACCATTGGGCCCTGAGGTTTATTACTGGTGAGGGTTCTAGAACTCACCATTATTCCCTTAGGTGTATTACTGGTGATAGTTCTAGAACTCACCATTGGGCCCTGAGGTTTATTACTGGTGATGGTTCTAGAACTCACCATTGTTCCCTTAGGTGTATTAGTGGTGATAGTTCTAGAACTCACCATTGGGCCCTGAAGTTTATTACTGGTGATGGTTCTAGAACTCACCATTGTTCCCTTAGGTGTATTAGTGGTGATAGTTCTAGAATTCACCATTGGGCCCTGAGGTTTATTACTGGTGATGGTTCTAGAACTCACCATTGTTCCCTTAGGTGTATTAGTGGTGATAGTTCTAGAATTCACCATTGGGCCCTGAGATTTATTACTGTTGATGGTTCTAGAACTCACCATTGTTCCCTTAGGTGTATTACTGGTGATAGTTCTAGAATTCACCATTGGGCCCTGAGGTTTATTACTGGTGATGGTTCTAGAACTCACCATTGTTCCCTTAGGTGTATTAGTGGTGATAGTTCTAGAATTCACCATTGGGCCCTGAGGTTTATTACTGGTGAGGGTTCTAGAACTCACCATTATTCCCTTAGGTGTATTACTGGTGATAGTTCTAGAACTCACCATTGGGCCCTGAGGTTTATTACTGGTGATGGTTCTAGAACTCACCATTGTTCCCTTAGGTGTATTAGTGGTGATAGTTCTAGAATTCACCATTGGGCCCTGAGGTTTATTACTGGTGATGGTTCTAGAACTCACCATTGTTCCCTTAGGTGTATTAGTGGTGATAGTTCTAGAATTCACCATTGGGCCCTGAGATTTATTACTGGTGATGGTTCTAGAACTCACCATTGTTCCCTTAGGTGTATTACTGGTGATAGTTCTAGAATTCACCATTGGGCCCTGAGGTTTATTACTGGTGATGGTTCTAGAACTCACCATTGTTCCCTTAGGTGTATTAGTGGTGATAGTTCTAGAATTCACCATTGGGCCCTGAGGTTTATTACTGGTGAGGGTTCTAGAACTCACCATTATTCCCTTAGGTGTATTACTGGTGATAGTTCTAGAACTCACCATTGGGCCCTGAAGTTTATTACTGGTGATGGTTCTAGAACTCACCATTGTTCCCTTAGGTGTATTAGTGGTGATAGTTCTAGAATTCACCATTGGGCCCTGAGGTTTATTACTGGTGATGGTTCTAGAACTCACCATTGTTCCCTTAGGTGTATTAGTGGTGATAGTTCTAGAATTCACCATTGGGCCCTAAGGTTTATTACTGGTGAGGGTTCTAGAACTCACCATTGTTCCCTTAGGTGTATTAGTGGTGATGGTTCTAGAATTCACCATTGGGCCCTGAGGTGTATTACTGGTGATGATTATTATACTCACCATTTTTTGTTTTGTGTCAAAAAAGTGGGTTGCTCCTCTTTGTATGTAAGGTGAGAGCAGCATTTTCTTTAGACAAATGACCAACCCCGGTCTCAGGCTTGGATAACACTGGCTTGGATAACCCGATCTCAGGCTTGGATAACACTGGCTTGGATAACCCAGTCTCAGGCTTGGATAACACTGGCTTGGATAACCCAGTCTCAGGCTTGGATAACACTGGCTTGGATAACCCAGTCTCAGGCTTGGATAACACTGGCTTGGATAACCCAGTCTCAGGCTTGGATAACACTGGCTTGGATAACCCAGTCTCAGGCTTGGATAACACTGGCTTGGATAACCCAGTCTCAGGCTTGGATAACAGTGGCTTGGAGAACCCAGTCTCAGGCTTGGATATCCCAGTCTCAGGCTTGGATAACACTGGCTTGGATAACAGTGGCTTGGATAACCCAGTCTCAGGCTTGGATAACACTGGTTTGGATAACCCAGTCTCAGGCTTGGATAACACTGGCTTGATAACCCGGTCTCAGGCTTGGATAACACTGGCTTAGATAACCCAGTCTCGGGCTTGGATAACACTGGCTTGGATAACCCAGTCTCGGGCTTGGATAACACTGGCTTGGATAACACTGGCTTGGATAACCCAGTCTCAGGCTTGGATAACAGTGGCTTGGATAACCCAGTCTCAGGCTTGGATAACAGTGGCTTGGATAACCCGGTCTCAGGCTTGGATAACAGTGGCTTGGATAACCCAGTCTCAGGCTTGGATAACACTGGTTTGGATAACCCAGTCTCAGGCTTGGATAACACTGGCTTGGATAACCTAGTCTCAGGCTTGGATAACAGTGGCTTGGATAACCCAGTCTCAGGCTTGGATAACACTGGCTTGGATAACCCAGTCTCAGGCTTGGATAACACTGGCTTGGATAACCCAGTCTCAGGCTTGGATAACACTGGCTTGGATAACCCGGTCTCAGGCTTGGATAACCCAGTCTCAGGCTTGGATAACCCAGTCTCAGGCTTGGATAACACTGGCTTGGATAACCCAGTCTCAGGCTTGGATAACACTGGCTTGGATAACCCAGTCTCAGGCTTGGATAACACTGGCTTGGATAACCCAGTCTCAGGCTTGGATAACAGTGGCTTGGATAACCCAGTCTCAGGCTCAGGCTTGGATAACCGGTCTCAGGCTTGGATAACCCAGTCTCAGGCTTGGATAACACTGGCTTGGATAACCCAGTCTCAGGCTTGGATAACACTGGCTTGGATAACCCAGTCTCAGGCTTGGATAACCCTGGCTTGGATAAGTCTCAGGCTTGGATAACCCAGTCTCAGGCTTGGATAACACTGGCTTGGATAAAGTCTCAGGCTTGGATAACACTGGCTTGGATAACCCAGTCTCAGGCTTGGATAACAGTGGCTTGGATAACCCGGTCTAACACTGGCTTGGATAACCCAGTCTCAGGCTTGGATAACACTGGCTTGGATAACCCAGTCTCAGGCTTGGATAACACTGGCTTGGATAACCCAGTCTCAGGCTTGGATAACAGTCTCAGGCTTGGATAACAGTGGCTTGATAACCCGGTCTCAGGCTTGGATAACCCAGTCTCAGGCTTGGATAACAGTGGCTTGGATAAGTGGCTTGGATAACCCAGTCTCAGGCTTGGATAACTGGCTTGGATAACAGATAACCCAGTCTCAGGCTTGGATAACAGTGGCTTGGATAACCCAGTCTCAGGCTTGGATAACAGTGGCTTGGATAACAGTGGCCCAGTCTCAGGCTTGGATAACAGTGGCTTGGATAACCCAGTCTCAGGCTTGGATAACAGTGGCTTGGATAACCCAGTCTCAGGCTTGGATAACACTGGCTTGATAACCCAGTCTCAGGCTTGGATAACACTGGCTTGGATAACCCAGTCTCAGGCTTGGATAACACTGGCTTGGATAACCCAGTCTCAGGCTTGGATAACACTGGCTTGGATAACCCAGTCTAACACTGGCTTGGATAACACTGGCTTGGATAACCTTGATAACCCGGTCTCAGGCTTGGATAACAGTGGCTTGATAACAGTGGCTTGGATAACCCGGTCTCAGGCTTGGATAACACTGGCTTGGATAACCCAGTCTCAGGCTTGGATAACAGTGGCTTGGATAACCCAGTCTCAGGCTTGGATAACACTGGCTTGGATATCCCAGTCTCAGGCTTGGATAACACTGGTCTCAGGCTTGGATAACACTGGCTTGGATAACACTGGCTTGGATAACCCAGTCTCAGGCTTGGATAACACTGGCTTGGATAACCCAGTCTCAGGCTTGATAACACTGGCTTGGATAACCCAGTCTCAGGCTTGGATAACACTGGCTTGGATAACCCAGTCTCAGTCTAACAGGCTTGGATAACACTGGCTTGGATAACCCAGTCTCAGGCTTGGATAACACTGGCTTGGATAACACTGGCTTGGATAAACCCAGGCTTGGATAACAGGCTTGGATAACACTGGCTTGGATAACCCAGTCTCAGGCTTGGATAACACTGGCTTGGATAACCCAGTCTCAGGCTTGGATAACACTGGCTTGGATAACCCAGTCTCAGGCTTGGATAACAGTGATAACACTGATAACCCGCTTGGTCTCAGGCTTAACCCAGTCTCAGGCTTGGATAACACTGGCTTGGATAACCCAGTCTCAGGCTTGGATAACACTGGCTTGGATAACCCGGTCTCAGGCTTGGATAACAGTGGCTTGGATAACCCGGTCTCAGGCTTGGATAACCCAGTCTCAGGCTTGGATAACAGTGGCTTGGATAACCCGGTCTCAGGCTTGGATAACCCAGTCTCAGGCTTGGATAACAGTGGCTTGGATAACCCGGTCTCAGGCTTGGATAACCCAGTCTCAGGCTTGGATAACACTGGCTTGGATAACCCAGTCTCAGGCTTGGATAACACTGGCTTGGATAACCCAGTCTCGGGCTTGGATAACACTGGCTTGGATAACAGTGGCTTGGATAACCCAGTCTCAGGCTTGGATAACAGTGGCTTGGATAACCCGGTCTCAGGCTTGGATAACAGTGGCTTGGATAACCCGGTCTCAGGCTTGGATAACCCGGTCTCAGGCTTGGATAACAGTGGCTTGGATAACCCAGTCTCAGGCTTGGATAACACTGGCTTGGATAACCCAGTCTCAGGCTTGGATAACACTGGCTTGGATAACCCAGTCTCAGGCTTGGATAACACTGGCTTGGATAACCCAGTCTCAGGCTTGGATAACACTGGCTTGGATAACCCAGTCTCAGGCTTGGATAACACTGGCTTGGATAACCCAGTCTCGGGCTTGGATAACACTGGCTTGGATAACCCAGTCTCGGGCTTGGATAACACTGGCTTGGATAACAGTGGCTTGGATAACCCGGTCTCAGGCTTGGATAACAGTGGCTTGGATAACAGTGGCTTGGATAACCCGGTCTCAGGCTTGGATAACACTGGCTTGGATAACCCAGTCTCAGGCTTGGATAACAGTGGCTTGGATAACCCAGTCTCAGGCTTGGATAACACTGGCTTGGATAACCCAGTCTCAGGCTTGGATAACACTGGCTTGGATAACCCAGTCTCAGGCTTGGATAACACTGGCTTGGATAACCCAGTCTCAGGCTTGGATAACAGTGGCTTGGATAACCCAGTCTCAGGCTTGGATAACACTGGCTTGGATAACCCAGTCTCAGGCTTGGATAACAGTGGCTTGGATAACCCAGTCTCAGGCTTGGATAACCCGGTCTCAGGCTTGGATAACACTGGTTTGGATAACCCGGTCTCAGGCTTGGATAACACTGGCTTGGATAACCCAGTCTCGGGCTTGGATAACAGTGGCTTGGATAACCCAGTCTCAGGCTTGCATAACCCAGTCTCAGGCTTGGATAACCCAGTCTCAGGCTTGGATAACACTGGTTTGGATAACCCAGTCTCAGGATTGGATAACACTGGCTTGGATAACCCAGTCTCAGGCTTGGATAACACTGGTTTGCATAACCCAGTCTCAGGCTTGGATAACCCAGTCTCAGGCTTGGATAACACTGGCTTGGATAACCCAGTCTCAGGCTTGGATAACCCAGTCTCAGGCTTGGATAACACTGGCTTGGATAACCCAGTCTCAGGCTTGGATAACACTGGCTTGGATAACCCGGTCTCAGGCTTGGATAACACTGGCTTGGATAACCCAGTCTCAGGCTTGGATAACACTGGTTTGCATAACCCAGTCTCAGGCTTGGATAACACTGGTTTGGATAACCCAGTCTCAGGCTTGGATAACACTGGCTTGGATAACCCAGTCTCAGGCTTGGATAACACTGGCTTGGATAACCCAGTCTCAGGCTTGGATAACCCTGGCTTGGATAACCCAGTCTCAGGCTTGGATAACAGTGGCTTGGATAACCCGGTCTCAGGCTTGGATAACACTGGCTTGGATAACCCAGTCTCAGGCTTGGATAACCCAGTCTCAGGCTTGGATAACAGTGGCTTGGATAACCCGGTCTCAGGCTTGGATAACACTTGGATAACCCAGTCTCAGGCTTGGATAACACTGGCTTGGATAACCCAGTCTCAGGCTTGGATAACACTGGCTTGGATAACCCAGTCTCAGGCTTGGATAACACTGGTTTGGATAACCCAGTCTCAGGCTTGGATAACACTGGCTTGGATAACCCAGTCTCAGGCTTGGATAACACTGGTTTGCATAACCCAGTCTCAGGCTTGGATAACACTGGTTTGGATAACCCAGTCTCAGGCTTGGATAACACTGGCTTGGATAACCCGGTCTCAGGCTTGGATAACACTGGCTTGGATAACCCAGTCTCAGGCTTGGATAACACTGGCTTGGATAACCCAGTCTCAGGCTTGGATAACACTGGCTTGGATAACCTGGTCTCAGGCTTGGATAACCCAGTCTCAGGCTTGGATAACACTGGCTTGGATAACCCAGTCTCGGGCTTGGATAACACTGGCTTGGATAACCCAGTCTCAGGCTTGGATAACACTGGCTTGGATAACCCAGTCTCAGGCTTGGATAACCCAGTCTCAGGCTTGGATAACACTGGCTTGGATAACCCAGTCTCAGGCTTGGATAACACTGGCTTGGATAACACTGGCTTGGATAACCCAGTCTCAGGCTTGGATAACACTGGCCCCTTCGGTCTCCACAGAGTTGGTTAATGCTGCTTTTAGTTGTTTTTTGATCAACTTCCAGAGCTCTCTGAAATTAGATGTTCTGGTCCCCCTTAGTCATTTCAGGGTAATGATCTGAGATTTCTATCTTGTTAAATTTGTCTGTTTTTCTTAGTATTGTGCTGATAGAGATGGCAGCTTTGCGTCTCGTCCTTAGGTAACCGTGCAGTATTTTGTTTTGTTAAGTATTATTTCTTACATTGTTACCCCAGGGAATCTTAAGTTTTATGGGTTGGCGCCCCCCCCTTGGGTTGTACCGTGGCGGAGATCTTTGTGGGCTATACTCGGCCTTGTCTCAGGATGGTAAGTTGGTGGTTGAAGATATCCCTCTAGTGGTGTGAGGGCTGTGCTTTGGCAAGGTGGGTGGGGTTATATCCTGCCTGTTTGGCCCTGTCCGGGGGTATTATCGGATGGGACTACAGTGTGGCCTGTCTCTAATTCTCTCTCTCTTTCTTTCTTACTTTCTTTTTTCTCTCTCTCTCTCTTGGAGGACCTGAGCCCTAGGACCATGCCTCAGGACTACCTAGCATGATGACTCCTTGCTGTCCCCAGTCCACTTGACCTGTTCACAGGACGTGCTAACTGTCCTAGACCTGCTGTTTTCAACTCTCCAGAGACAGCAGGAGCGGTAGAGATACTCTGAATGTGGTGCTACCTGTCCCAGACCTGCTGTTTTCAACTCTCCAGAGACAGCAGGAGCGGTAGAGATACTCTGAATGTGGTGCTACCTGTCCCAGACCTGCTGTTTTCAACTCTCCAGAGACAGCAGGAGCGGTAGAGATACTCTGAATGTGGTGCTACCTGTCCCAGACCTGCTGTTTTCAACTCTCCAGAGACAGCAGGAGCGGTAGAGATACTCTGAATGTGGTGCTACCTGTCCCAGACCTGCTGTTTTCAACTCTCCAGAGACAGCAGGAGCGGTAGAGATACTCTTAATGATCGGCTATGAAAAGCCAACTGACATTTACTCTTGAGGTGCTGACTTGTGGCACCCTCAACAACCACAGTGATTATTATTATTTGACCCTGCTGGTCATTTATGAACATTTGAACATCTTGGCCATGTTCTGTTATAATCTCCACCCGGCACAGCCAGAAGAGGACTGGCCACCCCTCATAGCCTGGTTCCTCTCTAGGTTTCTTCCTAGGTTCTGGCCTTTCTAGGGAGTTTTTCCGAGCCACCTTGCTTCTACACCTGCAATGCTTGCTGTTTAGGGTTTTAGGCTGGGTTTCTGTACAGCACTTTGATATATTAGCTGATTTAAGAAGGGCTTTATAAATACATTTGATTTGATTTAAGTATTATTATATACAGCCGGGGAGAACTATTGGATATCAGAGACGTCAACTTACCAGCACAACCAGGACTATGACCAGGACTACAACCAGGACTACAACCAGGACAACAACCAGGACTACGACCAGGACTACAACCAGGACTACAACCAGGACTACAACCAGGACTATGACCAGGAATACAACCAGGACTACAACCATGACTACAACCAGGACTACAACCAGGACAACAACCGGGACTACAACCAGGAATACAACCAGGACTATGACCAGGAATACAACCAGGACTACAACCAGGACTATGACCAGGAATACAACCAGGACTACAACCATGACTACAACCAGGACTACAACCAGGACAACAACCAGGACTACAACCAGGAATACAACCAGGACTATGACCAGGAATACAACCAGGACTACAACCATGACTACAACCAGGACTACAACCAGGACAACAACCAGGACTACAACCAGGAATACAACCAGGACTATGACCAGGAATACAACCAGGACTACAACCATGACTACAACCAGGACTACAACCAGGACAACAACCAGGACTACAACCAGGAATACAACCAGGACTATGACCAGGAATACAACCAGGACTACAACCAGGACTATGACCAGGAATACAACCAGGACTACAACCAGGACTATGACCAGGAATACAACCAGGACAACAACCAGGACTACAACCAGGACTATGACAGGAATACAACCAGGACAACAACCAGCACTACAACCAGGACTATGACCAGGAATACAACCAGGACAACAACCAGGACTACAACCAGGACTATGACCAGGACAACAACCATGACAACAACCAGGACTACAACCAGCACTATGACAGGAATACAACCATGACTACAACCAGCACTATGACAGGAATACAACCAGGACTACAACCAGCACTACGACCAGGACTACAACCAGGACTACAACCAGGACTACAACCAGGACTACAACCAGGAATACAACCATGACTACAACCAGCACTACGACCAGCACTATGACCAGGACTACAACCAGGACTTACAACCAGCACTACGACCAGGAATACAACCAGCACTATGACCAGGACTACAACCAGGAATACAACCAGGACTACAACCAGCACTACGACCAGGAATACAACCAGCACTATGACCAGGACTACAACCAGGAATACAACCAGCACTACGACCAGGAATACAACCAGCACTATGACCAGGACTACAACCAGGAATACAACCAGAACTACGACCAGGAATACAACCAGCACTATGACCAGGACTACAACCAGGAATACAACCAGCACTACGACCAGGAATACAACCAGCACTATGACCAGGACTACAACCAGCACTACGACCAGGAATACAACCAGCACTATGACCAGGACTACAACCAGGAATACAACCAGCACTACGACCAGGAATACAACCAGCACTATGACCAGGACTACAACCAGGAATACAACCAGCACTACGACCAGGAATACAACCAGCACTATGACCAGGACTACAACCAGGAATACAACCAGGACTACGACCAGCACTACGACCAGGAATACAACCAGCACTACGACCAGGACTACAACCAGGACTACAACCAGGACTACAACCAGCACTACGACCAGGACTACAACCAGGACTACAACCAGCACTACGACCAGGACTACGACCAGGACTACGACCAGGACTACAACCAGGACTACAACCAGCACTACGACCAGGACTACAACCAGGACTACAACCAGGACTACAACCAGCACTACGACCAGGACTACAACCAGCACTACGACCAGGACTACAACCAGGACTACAACCAGGACTACAACCAGGACTACAACCAAGACTACAACCAGGACTACAACCAGGACTACAACCAGGACTACAACCAGCACTACGACCAGGACTACAACCAGGACTACAACCAGGACTACAACCAGGACTACAACCAGGACTACAACCAGGACTACAACCAGGACTACAACTTTCCCAAAGCGGATCCTTTGTCTGCACCTCCCAGGACATTTGAACTGATTCCAGAGGCCCAAAACAACGGCATCGGAGGAGAGGGTGCAGGAGCGATCTTCTAGTGAGGCTTTGGATGTGCACCCACCACCCACCGCTACCGAGTATATTACTCGGTAATGTCCAGTCCCTAGTTAACAAAGTCGATGAAATTAAAGAGTTGCTTTCGAAAGAGATATCTTGGATTGTAACATACTCTGTTTTACGGTGATATAGCTGGGGACATGCTGCCGGATTCCTTGCAGCCAACAGGATTTTCAGTGCATCGCGCCGACAGGAACAAACATCTCTCTGGTTAAGAAGAAGGGTGTATGTTTCATGATTAACAACTCATGGTGTAATTGTAACAACATACAGGAACTCAAGTCCTTTTGTTCACCTGAACTAGAATTCCTCACAATTCACCATTGAGCAAACTGGAAACCATATATCCTGAGGATGCATTTATTGTAGATGGGGATTTTAACCCAAAAAAATCTATCAGCATATTGATTGTAGTACACAAGCGAGTAACACACTATCACCGCTAATCTAACTTCTGCGATGTATACAAGGCCCTCCCTGCCCTCCTTTTAGCAAATCTGGCCATGACTCCATCCTTTTGCTCCCCTCTGATAGGCAGACACTAAAACAGGAAGCGCCTGTGCTTAGGTCTATCCAATGCAGATCAATTGGATTCCACGCTTCAAGACTGATTCGATCACGTGAACGGGGATATATTCCGGGTTAACAAAGACTACACGGTATATCCGATCAATTTGATGTTATTTTAATGGACAAAAAAAATAGCATTTTTTTTTCAAAAACAAGGACATTTCCAAGTGACCCAAAAATTTTGCACGGTAGTGTCTATACTTCACTATCTATTGTCTCTTAGCCACTCATTCACTGCTCATCCATATATTTTATACTTCCCCTTCCTTTACTAGATTGTGTCTTTTAGGTTTTGTTTTGAAATTTGTTTGACATTAGGTTGTTGTGGAATTGTTCGATATTACCTGTTAGATATGACCTGTTAGATATTACCTGTTAGATATGACCTGTTAGATATTACCTGTTAGATATTACCTGTTAGATATTACCTGTTAGATATTACCTGTTGGATATTACCTGTTAGATATGACCTGTTAGATATTACCTGTTAGATACTACCTGTTAGATATTACCTGTTAGTTACTACCTGTTAGATATGACCTGTTAGATATTACCTGTTAGATACTACCTGTTAGATATTACCTGTTAGATATTACCTGTTAGATATTACCTGTTAGATATTACCTGTTAGATACTACCTGTTAGATATTACCTGGTAGATATTACCTGTTAGATATTACCTGTTAGATATTACCTGTTAGATATTACCTGTTAGATATTACCTGTTAGATATTACCTGTTAGATATTACCTGTTAGATATTACCTGGTAGATATTACCTGGTAGATATTAGCTGTTAGATATTAGCTGTTAGATATTACCTGGTAGATATTACCTGTTAGATATTACCTGTTAGATATTACCTGTTAGATATTACCTGTTAGATATTACCTGGTAGATATTACCTGGTAGATATTACCTGTTAGATATTACCTGTTAGATATTACCTGGTAGATATTACCTGGTAGATATTACCTGTTAGATATTACCTGTTAGATATTACCTGTTAGATATTACCTGGTAGATATTACCTGTTAGATATTACCTGTTAGATATTACCTGGTAGATATTACCTGTTAGATATTACCTGTTAGATATTACCTGGTAGATATTACCTGGTAGATATTACCTGTTAGATATTACCTGTTAGATATTACCTGTTAGATACTACCTGTTAGATACTACCTGTTAGATACTACCTGTTAGATATTACCTGTTAGATATTACCTGTTAGATATTACCTGTTAGATATTACCTGTTAGATATTACCTGGTAGATATTACCTGGTAGATATTACCTGTTAGATATTACCTGGTAGATATTACCTGTTAGATATTACCTGTTAGATATTACCTGTTAGATATTACCTGTTAGATATTACCTGGTAGATATTACCTGGTAGATATTACCTGGTAGATATTACCTGGTAGATATTACCTGTTAGATATTACCTGTTAGATATTACCTGTTAGATATTACCTGGTAGATATTACCTGTTAGATATTACCTGTTAGATATTACCTGTTAGATATTACCTGTTAGATATTACCTGGTAGATATTACCTGGTAGATATTACCTGTTAGATATTACCTGGTATATATTACCTGGTATATATTACCTGGTAGATATTACCTGGTAGATATTACCTGTTAGATACTACCTGTTAGATATTACCTGTTAGATATTACCTGTTAGATATTACCTGTTAGATATTACCTGTTAGATATTACCTGGTAGATATTACCTGTTAGATATTACCTGGTAGATATTACCTGGTAGATATTACCTTGTAGATATTACCTGTTAGATATTACCTGTTAGATACTACCTGTTGGATATTACCTGTTAGATATTACCTGTTAGATATTACCTGTTAGATATTACCTGGTAGATATTACCTGTTAGATATTACCTGGTAGATATTACCTGGTAGATATTACCTGTTAGATATTACCTGGTAGATATTACCTGGTAGATATTACCTGGTAGATATTACCTGTTAGATATTTATTACCTGTTAGATATTACCTGTTAGATATTTATTACCTGTTAGATATTTATTACCTGTTAGATATTACCTGTTAGATATTACCTGTTAGATATTACCTGTTAGATATTACCTGTTGGATATTACCTGTTGGATATTACCTGTTAGATATTACCTGTTAGATACTACCTGTTGGATATTACCTGTTAGATATTACCTGTTAGATATTACCTGGTAGATATTACCTGGTAGATATTACCTGTTAGATATTACCTGGTAGATATTACCTGTTAGATATTACCTGTTAGATATTACCTGTTAGATATTACCTGTTAGATACTACCTGTTGGATATTACCTGTTAGATATTACCTGTTAGATATTACCTGTTAGATATTACCTGTTAGATATTACCTGTTAGATATTACCTGGTAGATATTACCTGTTAGATATTACCTGGTAGATATTACCTGTTAGATATTACCTGTTAGATATTACCTGTTAGATATTACCTGGTAGATATTACCTGGTAGATATTACCTGGTAGATATTACCTGTTAGATATTTATTACCTGTTAGATATTTATTACCTGGTAGATATTACCTGGTAGATATTACCTGTTAGATATTACCTGTTAGATATTACCTGTTAGATATTACCTGTTAGATATTACCTGTTAGATATTACCTGGTAGATATTACCTGTTAGATATTACCTGTTAGATATTACCTGGTAGATATTACCTGTTAGATATTACCTGGTAGATATTACCTGGTAGATATTACCTGTTAGATACTACCTGTTAGATATTACCTGTTAGATATTACCTGGTAGATATTACCTGTTAGATATTACCTGGTAGATATTACCTGTTAGATATTACCTGTTAGATACTACCTGGTAGATATTACCTGTTAGATATTACCTGTTAGATACTACCTGTTAGATATTACCTGTTAGATATTACCTGTTAGATATTACCTGTTAGATACTACCTGTTAGATATTACCTGTTAGTTACTACCTGTTAGATATTACCTGTTAGATATTACCTGGTAGATATTACCTGTTAGATATTACCTGTTAGATACTACCTGTTAGATATTACCTGTTAGATACTACCTGTTAGATATTACCTGTTAGATATTACCTGTTAGATACTACCTGTTAGATATTACCTGTTAGATATTACCTGTTAGATACTACCTGCTAGATACTACCTGCTAGATACTACCTGTTAGATACTACCTGTTAGATATTACCTGTTAGATATTACCTGTTAGATATTACCTGTTAGATATTACCTGGTAGATATTACCTGGTAGATATTACCTGTTAGATACTACCTGTTAGATATTACCTGGTAGATATTACCTGTTAGATACTACCTGTTAGATACTACCTGTTAGATATTACCTGTTAGATATTACCTGTTAGATATTACCTGTTAGATATTACATGGTAGATATTACCTGTTAGTTACTACCTGTTAGATATTACCTGTTAGATATTACCTGTTAGATATTACCTGTTAGATATTACCTGGTAGATATTACCTGGTAGATATTACCTGTTAGATATTACCTGTTAGATATTACCTGGTAGATATTACCTGTTAGATACTACCTGGTAGATATTACTGCACTGTCGGATCTAGAAACATTTTGCTACACTTGCAATAACATCTGCTGACCATGTGTATGTGACCAATAACATTTGATTTGTATGTGTTTGTTGTATTCACACAGGGCTCATGTGTAAAATAAACCCTAGTCTTAGTATGATTTCAGTAACCATCTCTGAAATCTACTGATAGGATCAAGTGGAATCAGTGAAGTGAATGAGTGTGTGGACTCTGGACACTTCTGCTGGAGGCCACTAGATGGCAGACTAACCACTGAGTGTGTTTAGAGTCTGGACATTTCCGCTGAAGGCCACTAGATGGCAGACTAACCACTGAGTGTGTTTAGAATCTTGACATCGCTGCTGAAGGCCACTAGATGGCAGACTAAGCACGGAGTCATAACATTATCAGAGTGGATTAGTTTGACAAGATTTCAATGTAATTCATTATACCAATGAATCATTATGATAAAAGGCCAAAACATGTCAGAGATGCACCATTTGATTTGGAATGTTTTATTTCAACATGTACAGACTGTTCCCTCTAATGTTGGCCTCCTCCCTTCCTTATGTAGCATGGGGATGCTGGTCATCGTGTGCAGTAACAGACATTAAAGGACTGTAACAGTCAGTATTGGAGAGTAAATGACAGTCACTGACAACAACAGACAGTAACAGTGACTGCCTGTAACAGACAGTAACATCAACAGACGGTAACAGTGACTGCCTGTAACAGACAGTAACATCAACAGACAGTAACAGTGACTGCCTGTAATAGACAGTAATATCAACAGACAGTAACATTAACAGACGGTAACAGTGACTGCCTGTAACAGACAGTAACATCAACAGACAGTAACAGTGACTGCCTGTAACAGACAGTAACTTCAACAGACAGTAACATCAACAGACGGTAACAACAACAGACGGTAACAGTGACTGCCTGTAACAGACAGTAACATCAACAGACGGTAACATTAACAGACGGTAACAGTGACTGCCTGTAACAGACAGTAACATCAACAGACGGTAATATCAACAGACGGTAACAGTGACTGCCTGTAACAGACAGTAACATCAACAGACAGTAACATCAACAGACGGTAACAGTGACTGCCTGTAACAGACAGTAACATCAACAGACAGTAACATTAACAGACAGTAACAGTGACTGCCTGTAACAGACAGTAACATCAACAGACAGTAACATCAACAGACAGTAACATCAACAGACGGTAACAGTGACTGCCTGTAACAGACAGTAACATCAACAGACAGTAACATCAACTGACGGTAACATTAACAGACGGTAACAGTGACTGCCTGTAACAGACAGTAACATCAACAGACAGTAACATCAACAGACAGTAACATCAACAGACGGTAACAGTGACTGCCTGTAACAGACAGTAACATTAACAGACAGTAACAGTGACTGCCTGTAACAGACAGTAACATCAACAGACAGTAACATTAACAGACAGTAACATTAACAGACAGTACCCTCCACTCCAGAGCTGAGCCCTGCTGTTGTTGCTGTCTCTCAGTCACATGGCAACCTGATCTGAACTGGCCCCTAAACCCTTTAAAGTCCAATTCAACCTGATCTGAACTGGCCCCTAAACACTTTATAGTCCAAGTCAATTAGCACAACAATCCCCAAGCTGCCGTGAAGAAAGGCTCTGGCAAGTTAGAAAAGAGTAGAAAGGCAGATTACATGTGGAATGAGCTCAATGATCCAGAGAGACATCTGTGGTATTGTGTTGTGTGACAAAACTGCACATTTCAGAGTGGCCTTTTATTGTCCCCAGCACAAGGTGGACCTGTGTAATGATCATGCTGTTTAATCATCTTCTTGATATGCCACACCTGTCAGGTGGGTGGATTATCTTGGCAAAGGAGAAATGCTCACTAACAGGGATGTCAACAAATTTGTGCACAAAACTTGAGAGGAATAAGCTTTTTGTGAGTTTGAAAAGATTCTGGGTTATTTTATTTCAGCTCGTAAAACATGGGACCAACACTTTACATGTTGCGTTTATATTTGTGTTCAGTAATATATTGTGTTTTGTATTCTAAAGCCACAATTCGTGATTGAGTTTACATTATATGCCAAAAATCTTTGCACCTTTGATTGTTGGAGAATATCAAATACTGTGTGTGTGTCTCATGACCGCCGAACCACCGATCACCCTGACCGCCGAACCACCGATCACCCTGACCGCCGAACTACTGATCACCCTGGCCTCCGAACTACTGATCACCCTGACCTCCGAACTACTGTTCACCCTGGCCTCCGAACTACTGATCACCCTGGCCTCCGAACTACTGATCACCCTGACCTCCGAACCACCATCACCCTGACCTCCGAAAACCCATCACCCTGACCTCCGTACGACTGACCTCCGAACCACCGATCACCCTGACCTCCGAACCACCGATCACCCTGACCTCCGAACCACCGATCACCCTGACCTCAGAACCACCGATCACACTGACCTCCGAACAACCGATCACCCTGACCTCAGAACCACCGATCACCCTGACCTCCGAACCACCGATCACCCTGACCTCCGAACCACCGATCACCCTGACCTCCGAACAACCGATCACCCTGACCTCCGAACAACCGATCACCCTGACCTCAGAACCACCGATCACCCTGACCTCCGAACCACAGATCACCCTGACCTCCGAACTACCGATCACCCTGACCTCCGAACTACTGATCACCCTGGCCTCCGAACTACTGATCACCCTGGCCTCCGAACTACTGATCACCCTGACCTCTGAACTACTGATCACCCTGACCTCTGAACTACTGATCACCCTGACCTCTGAACTACTGATCACCCTGACCTCTGAACTACTGATCACCCTGACCTCCGAACTACTGATCACCCTGACCTCCGGACGACTGATCACCCTGACCTCCGGACGACTGATCACCCTGACCTCAGAACTACTGATCACCCTGACCTCAGAACTACTGATCACCCTGGCCTCCAAACTACTGATCACCCTGGCCTCCAAACTACTGATCACCCTGGCCTCCAAACTACTGATCACCCTGGCCTCCAAACTACTGATCACCCTGGCCTCCAAACTACTGATCACCCTGGCCTCCGAACGACTGATCACCCTGGCCTCCGAACGACTGATCACCCTGACCTCCGAACGACTGATCACCCTGACCTCAGAACTACTGATCACCCTGACCTCAGAACTACTGATTACCCTGACCTCTGAACTACTGATTACCCTGACCACAGAACTACTGATCACCCTGACCTCTGAACTACTGATTACCCTGACCACAGAACTACTGATCACCCTGACCACAGAACTACTGATCACCCTGACAACAGAACTACTGATCACCCTGACCACAGAACTACTGATCACCCTGACCTCTGAACTACCGATCACGCTGACCTCAGAACTACTGATCACCCTGGCCACAGAACTATTGATCACCCTGCCTTCTGAACTACTGATCACCCTGCCCTCTGAACTACTGATCACCCTGACCTCTGAACTACTGATCACCCTGCCCTCTGAACTACTGATCATCCCCATTACAACTTAAAAACTGAACTAAATAGTAGGCTTTTATTTAAATGTTTACAAACAATACCAAATGTAAACACCTACTTTAAAACGTATAGGACAATTACTCTGTCACTTAGCATTTACAATATACACGGAGTGCACAAAACATTAGGAACACCTGCTCTTTCCTAGACACAGACTGACCAGGTGAATCCAGGTGAAAACGATGATCCCTTATTGATGTCACTTGTTAAATCCTCTTCCATCAGTGTAGATGAAGGGGAGGAGACATGTAGATGAAGGGGAGGAGACATGTAGATGAAGGGGAGGAGGCGGGTTAAATAGTTTTAAGCCTTGAGACAATTGGGACATTAATTGTGTATGTGTGTCATTCAGAGGGTGAATGGGTAAGACAAAAGATTTAAGTGCCTTTGAACGGGGTATGGTAGTAGGTGCCAAGCGCAGCAGTTTGAGTCAAGAACTGCAACGGTGCTGGGTTTTTCACACTCAACAGTTTCCTGTGTGTATCAAGAATGGTCCACCACCCAAAGGACATCCAACCAACCTGACACAACAGTGGGAAGCATTAGAGTCAACATGGGCCAGCATCCCTGTGACAACATGGGCCAGCATCCCTGTGACAACATGGGCCAGCATCCCTGTGACAACATGGACCAGCATCCCTGTGGACAACATGGGCCAGCATCCCTGTGGACAACATGGACCAGCATCCCTGTGACAACATGGACCAGCATCCCTGTGGACAACATGGACCAGCATCCCTGTGACAACATGGACCAGCATCCCTGTGACAACATGGGCCAGCATCCCTGTGACAACATGGACCAGCATCCCTGTGACAACATGGACCAGCATCCCTGTGACAACATGGACCAGCATCCCTGTGACAACATGGACCAGCATCCATGTGACAACATGGACCAGCATCCCTGTGACAACATGGACCAGCATCCCTGTGACAACATGGACCAGCATCCCTGTGACAACATGGACCAGCATCCCTGTGACAACATGGACCAGCATCCCTGTGACAACATGGACCAGCATCCCTGTGACAACATGGACCAGCATCCCTGTGACAACATGGACCAGCATCCCTGTGACAACATGGGCCAGCATCCCTGTGACAACATGGACCAGCATCCCTGTGGACAACATGGGCCAGCATCCCTGTGACAACATGGGCCAGCATCCCTGTGACAACATGGACCAGCATCCCTGTGACAACATGGGCCAGCATCCCTGTGACAACATGGGCCAGCATCCCTGTGGACAACATGGACCAGCATCCCTGTGACAACATGGACCAGCATCCCTGTGGACAACATGGACCAGCATCCCTGTGACAACATGGACCAGCATCCCTGTGACAACATGGACCAGCATCCCTGTGACAACATGGGCCAGCATCCCTGTGACAACATGGACCAGCATCCCTGTGACAACATGGACCAGCATCCCTGATGAGCACATTTGATATCTTGTAGATACCCTACAAATTGAGGCTGTTCTGAGGGAAAAAAGGGGTGAAACTAATGTTTTGTGTATACAGTATATATATATATATATATATATATATATATATATATATATATATATATATATATATGATTAATAAGTGATTAATGAAAACAGAATATTTGCATACAGGATTTGTTGTCCTCGGTCATTAATTGGAAGAGAGTTTGTCCTGGAAATCTACTGTTTCAACAATATTTTATATGCATGTATACTTATTTATTTAATTTAACCTTTATTTAATTAGGCATGTATATAATGACACGTTTTACATGATATATAAATAAATATATAGTTATAGACTACACCTAATATACAATACAAGAGACAGTTGAATTTCCCTGAACTAAATTCTATTTCCTTTCATTCAAATTCAAATTCTGTATCCTGTTTACTACTTCAATTCAAATTCAAGAATTTAATTGGAATTTGAAGTATTCTTAACTCAAGTCTGAATTGAGCCCAACGCTGACAGACAGACAGACAGACAGACAGACAGACAGACAGACAGACAGACAGACAGACAGAGACAGACAGAGACAGACAGAGACAGACAGACTGTGATGTTATCTATTGATCATGTCCACCTTTACAGACAGACAGTGATGTTATCTATTGATCATGTCCACCTTTACAGACAGACTGTGATGTTATCTATTGATCATGTCCACCTTTACAGACAGACAGTGATGTTATCTATTGATCATGTCCACTCTGAGTCGTAGTGAACTGATGGGGTCTTGACAGAACACAGACAGGTATTCCACCACCCCGGAGTTCTGTCTCCTCTCGTCCTGCCGAGCTTGATGCTGCTCCTTCTCCCACCTCTCCTTCTCCCCGTCCATCTGGGCCAGAACACTCACCTGGACCGACCTCACCGTGGCGGCCAGCAGGAACAGTACCCCCTGTAGGATGTGACAGACTACTGCACACAGACTGAGCCCGGCTCCCAGCAGGTCCGGTACCGCTTCACATATCACACACACCCCCTCGAGGAGAAGAGGAGACGCCCGGCCAGCGGAGGCGGGGCCATGGTTTACCAGGTGACAGATGAAGCGGGCGAGGTGCCGTGCGGCGCGCCGCAGTGGGAGCACGGCCAGGTACAGGTGGCACGCTGCTTTGGTGAGGGCGTGGAGGAGGAGCCGCAGCTCCAGGACGGCGTTGCCTAGAGATAGGAGATAAAGGGTAACCCCCGGTTACCAGGGCAGCTGCTTAGAGTCAGGAGGCATTAGGCTCCAAACACTGTTTAACATCCGATTAATTCATCTGCTTTGATTAAGGCTGACGTGTCTCACCTGATTCACTACTACTGTGTCATTGGCTTGTTTATTGTGTTATTGGCTTGTTTATTGTTTATTCCATGTGTAACTCTCTGTTGTTGTCTGTGTTACACTGCTTTGTTTTATATACAAATGATAACTTGTTCTCAACTGGCCTACCTGGTTAAATAAAGGTGTTCTCAACTGGCCTACCTGGTTAAATAAAGGTGTTCTCAACTAGCCTACCTGGTTAAATAAAGGTGTTCTCAACTGGCCTACCTGGTTAAATAAAGGTGTTCTCAACTGGCCTACCTGGTTAAATAAAGGTGTTCTCAACTAGCCTACCTGGTTAAATAAAGGTGTTCTCAACTAGCCTACCTGGTTAAATAAAGGTGTTCTCAACTAGCCTACCTGGTTAAATAAAGGTGTTCTCAACTAGCCTACCTGGTTAAATAAAGGTGTTCTCAACTAGCCTACCTGGTTAAATAAAGGTGTTCTCAACTGGCCTACCTGGTTAAATAAAGGTGTTCTCAACTGGCCTACCTGGTTAAATAAAGGTGTTCTCAACTGGCCTACCTGGTTAAATAAAGGTGTTCTCAACTGGCCTACCTGGTTAAATAAAGGTGAAATATATAAATTGTTAAAAAAACAGAATGACAGACAGACAAGCAGACTTCCAGACACAGACAGACTGCCAGACAGACAGACAGCGGGGCATAGAGACAGACTGCCAGACAGACAGACTGCCAAACACAGACAGACTGCCAGACGGCCAGACAGACAACAGGGCATTGAGACAGACAGACAGACAGACAGACTTATTTTCCTCCATAATTTGCAAATAAATTCATTAAAAATCCTACAATGTGATTTTCTGGATTTTTTTCTCTCATTTTGTCTGTCATAGTTGTAGTGTACCTATGATGAAAATTACAGGCCTCTCTCATCTTTTTAAGTGGGAGGACTTGCGCAATTGGTGGCTGACTAAATACTTTTTGCCCCACTGTAGTTGCCAACTTTTGGCACTATAGGGGTCTGGTCAAAGAAAGTGCACTATGTAGGGAATAGGGTTGGGCCGTAAACTAAAGTAGCGCACTATATAGGGAATAGGTTGGTTATATGAACTGGTCTAAAGTAGTGCAGCTGTAATCTATAGATCCCTACACTGCCCCAACTGTAACCTATAGGTCCCTACACTGCCCCAGCTGCAATCTATAGGTTCCTACACTGCCCCAGCTGTAATCTATAGGTCCCTACACTGCCCCAGCTGTAATCTATAGGTCCCTACACTGCCCCAACTGTAATCTATAGGTTCCTACACTGCCCCAACTGTAATCTATAGGTTCCTACACTGCCCCAACTGTAATCTATAGGTTCCTACACTGCCCCAACTGTAATCTATAGGTTCCTACACTGCCCCAACTGTAATCTATAGGTTCCTACACTGCCCCAACTGTAATCTATAGGTTCCTACACTGCCCCAACTGTAATCTATAGGTTCCTACACTGCCCCAACTGTAATCTATAGGTCCCTACACTGCCCGAACTGTAATATACAGGTTCCTACACTGCCCCAACTGTAATCTATAGGTTCCTACACTTCCCCAACTAATCTATAGGTTCCTACACTGCCCCAACTGTAATCTATAGGTCCCTACACTGCCCCAACTGTAATCTATAGGTTCCTACACTGCCCCAACTGTAATCTATAGGTCCCTACACTGCCCCAACTGTAATCTATAGGTTCCTACACTGCCCCAACTGTAATCTATAGGTTCCTACACTGCCCCAACTGTAATCTATAGGTTCCTACACTGCCCCAACTGTAATCTATAGGTCCCTACACTGCCCCAACTGTAATCTATAGGTCCCTACACTGCCCCAACTAATCTATAGGTTCCTACACTGCCCCAGCTGTAATCTATAGGTTCCTACACTGCCCCAACTGCAATCTATAGATCCCAACACTGCCCCAACTGGAATCTATAGGTTCCTACACTGCCCCAACTGTAATCTATGGGTTCCTACACTGCCCCAACTGTAATCTATAGGTCCCTACACTGCCCGAACTGTAATATACAGGTTCCTACACTGCCCCAACTGTAATCTATAGGTCCCTACACTGCCCCCAACTGTAATCTATAGGTTCCTACACTGCCCCACCTGTAATCTATAGGTTCCTACACTGCCCCAACTGTAATCTATCGGTCCCTACACTGTCCCAACTGTAATCTATAGGTTCCTACACCGCCCCAACTGCAATCTATAGATCCCAACACTGCCCCAACTGGAATCTATAGGTTCCTACACTGCCTCAACTGTAAATCTATAGGTCCCTACACTGCCCGAACTGTAATATACAGGTTCCTACACTGCCCCTACTGTAATCTATAGGTTCCTACACTGCCTCAACTGTAATCTATAGGTCCCTACACTGCCCGAACTGTAATATACAGGTCCCTACACTGCCCCAACTGTAATATACAGGTTCCTACACTGCCCCAACTGTAATGTATAGGTTCCTACACTGCCCCAACTAATCTATAGGTTCCTACACTGCCCCACCTGTAATCTATAGGTTCCTACACTGCCCCAACTGTAATGTATAGGTTCCTACACTGCCCCAACTAATCTATAGGTTCCTACACTGCCCCACCTGTAATCTATAGGTTCCTACACTGCCCCACCTGTAATGTATAGGTTCCTACACTGCCCCAACTAATCTATAGGTTCCTACACTGCCCCACCTGTAATCTATAGGTCCCTACACTGCCTCAACTTTAATCTATAGGTTCCTACACTGCCCCACCTGTAATCTATAGGTTCCTACACTGCCTCAACTGTAATCTATAGGTCCCTACACTGCCTCAACTGTAATCTATATGTTCCTACACTGCCTCAACTGTAATCTATAGGTCCCTACACTGCCTCAACTGTAATCTATAGGTCACCATAGGTCCACACACTGCCCCAGTTGTAATCTATATTGAAAAGTGACATTAAACCCTTCTTGAGGCAGTGTAGGTTAGTGGCCTTGAGGTCTATGTTTTCCCACCACATCTGTCAGGTGTTAATCTAAATTGTAACCCCCCAATGGAAAGACAAATGGAGTCAGATCATGTGATCCCATCATGCCCCTATATGACCAGGTTTTGCCAGAGACAGGATCAAGAAAAGCCTACCTTTGGGAGGGGAGTAGGGGTGTTGCCTAATAACGTTTACCTTCGGGAGGGCTCACCACCTGTTATAACACTACTCTAGCTGGGTTCACCACCTGTTATAACACTACTCTAGCTGGGCTCACCACCTGTTATAACACTACTCTAGCTGGGCTCACCACCTGTTATAACACTACTCTAGCTGGGCTCACCACCTGTTATAACACTACTCTAGCTGGGCTCACCACCTGTTATAACACTACTCTAGCTGGGCTCACCACCTGTTATAACACTACTCTAGCTGGGTTCACCACCTGTTATAACACTACTCTAGCTGGGCTCACCACCTGTTATAACACTACTCTAGCTGGGCTCACCACCTGTTATAACACCACTCTAGCTGGGTTCACCACCTGTTATAACACTACTCTAGCTGGGTTCACCACCTGTTATAACACTACTCTAGCTGGGCTCACCACCTGTTATAACACTACTCTAGCTGGGCTCACCACCTGTTATAACACTACTCTAGCTGGGCTCACCACCTGTTATAACACTACTCTAGCTTGGCTCACCACCTGTTATAACACTACTCTAGCTGGGCTCACCACCTGTTATAACACCACTCTAGCTGGGTTCACCACCTGTTATAACACCACTCTAGCTTGGCTCACCACCTGTTATAACACTACTCTAGCTTGGCTCACCACCTGTTATAACACTACTCTAGCTGGGTTCACCACCTGTTATAACACCACTCTAGCTGGGTTCACCACCTGTTATAACACTACTCTAGCTGGGTTCACCACCTGTTATAACACTACTCTAGATGGGCTCACCACCTGTTATAACACTACTCTAGCTGGGTCCACCACCTGTTATAACACTACTCTAGCTGGGTTCACCACCTGTTATAACACCACTCTAGCTGGGTTCACCACCTGTTATAACACTACTCTAGCTGGGTTCACCACCTGTTATAACACCACTCTAGCTGGGCTCACCACCTGTTATAACACTACTCTAGCTGGGTTCACCACCTGTTATAACACTACTCTAGCTGGGCTCACCACCTGTTATAACACTACTCTAGCTGGGCTCACCACCTGTTATAACACTACTCTAGCTGGGTTCACCACCTGTTATAACACTACTCTAGCTGGGTTCACCACCTGTTATAACACTACTCTAGCTGGGCTCACCACCTGTTATAACACCACTCTAGCTGGGTTCACCACCTGTTATAACACCACTCTAGCTGGGTTCACCACCTGTTATAACACTACTCTAGCTGGGCTCACCACCTGTTATAACACTACTCTAGCTGGGTTCACCACCTGTTATAACACTACTCTAGCTGGGTTCACCACCTGTTATAACACTACTCTAGCTGGGTTCACCACCTGTTATAACACTACTCTAGCTGGGTTCACCACCTGTTATAACACTACTCTAGCTGGGTTCACCACCTGTTATAACACCACTCTAGCTGGGTTCACCACCTGTTATAACACCACTCTAGCTGGGTTCACCACCTGTTATAACACTACTCTAGCTGGGTTCACCACCTGTTATAACACTATTTTAGCTGGGCTCACCACCTGTTATAACACTACTCTAGCTGGGCTCACCACCTGTTATAACACTACTCTAGCTGGGTTCACCACCTGTTATAACACTACTCTAGCTGGGCTCACCACCTGTTATAACACTACTCTAGCTGGGCTCACCACCTGTTATAACACCACTCTAGCTGGGCTCACCACCTGTTATAACACCACTCTAGCTGGGTTCACCACCTGTTATAACACCACTCTAGCTGGGCTCACCACCTGTTATAACACTACTCTAGCTGGGCTCACCACCTGTTATAACACTACTCTAGCTGGGCTCACCACCTGTTATAACACTACTCTAGCTGGGCTCACCACCTGTTATAACACTACTCTAGCTGGGCTCACCACCTGTTATAACACTACTCTAGCTGGGTTCACCACCTGTTATAACACTACTCTAGCTGGGCTCACCACCTGTTATAACACCACTCTAGCTGGGTTCACCACCTGTTATAACACTACTCTAGCTGGGCTCACCACCTGTTATAACACTACTCTAGCTGGGCTCACCACCTGTTATAACACTACTCTAGCTGGGTTCACCACCTGTTATAACACTACTCTAGCTGGGTTCACCACCTGTTATAACACTACTCTAGCTGGGCTCACCACCTGTTATAACACTACTCTAGCTGGGCTCACCACCTGTTATAACACTACTCTAGCTGGGCTCACCACCTGTTATAACACCACTCTAGCTGGGTTCACCACCTGTTATAACACTACTCTAGCTGGGTTCACCACCTGTTATAACACTACTCTAGCTGGGCTCACCACCTGTTATAACACTATTCTAGCTGGGTTCACCACCTGTTATAACACTACTCTAGCTGGGCTCACCACCTGTTATAACACTACTCTAGCTGGGCTCACCACCTGTTATAACACTACTCTAGCTGGGCTCACCACCTGCTATAACACCACTCTAGCTGGGCTCACCACCTGTTATAACACTACTCTAGCTGGGTTCACCACCTGTTATAACACTACTCTAACTGGGTTCACCACCTGTTATAACACTACTCTAGCTGGGCTCACCACCTGTTATAACACTACTCTAGCTGGGCTCACCACCTGTTATAACACTACTCTAGCTGGGCTCACCACCTGTTATAACACTACTCTAGCTGGGCTCACCACCTGTTATAACACTACTCTAGCTGGGTTCACCACCTGTTATAACACTACTCTAGCTGGGCTCACCACCTGTTATAACACTACTCTAGCTGGGCTCACCACCTGTTATAACACCACTCTAGCTGGGTTCACCACCTGTTATAACACTACTCTAGCTGGGTTCACCACCTGTTATAACACTACTCTAGCTGGGCTCACCACCTGTTATAACACTACTCTAGCTGGGCTCACCACCTGTTATAACACTACTCTAGCTGGGCTCACCACCTGTTATAACACTACTCTAGCTTGGCTCACCACCTGTTATAACACTACTCTAGCTGGGCTCACCACCTGTTATAACACCACTCTAGCTGGGTTCACCACCTGTTATAACACCACTCTAGCTTGGCTCACCACCTGTTATAACACTACTCTAGCTTGGCTCACCACCTGTTATAACACTACTCTAGCTGGGTTCACCACCTGTTATAACACCACTCTAGCTGGGTTCACCACCTGTTATAACACTACTCTAGCTGGGTTCACCACCTGTTATAACACTACTCTAGATGGGCTCACCACCTGTTATAACACTACTCTAGCTGGGTCCACCACCTGTTATAACACTACTCTAGCTGGGTTCACCACCTGTTATAACACCACTCTAGCTGGGTTCACCACCTGTTATAACACTACTCTAGCTGGGTTCACCACCTGTTATAACACCACTCTAGCTGGGCTCACCACCTGTTATAACACTACTCTAGCTGGGTTCACCACCTGTTATAACACCACTCTAGCTGGGCTCACCACCTGTTATAACACTACTCTAGCTGGGCTCACCACCTGTTATAACACTACTCTAGCTGGGTTCACCACCTGTTATAACACTACTCTAGCTGGGTTCACCACCTGTTATAACACTACTCTAGCTGGGCTCACCACCTGTTATAACACCACTCTAGCTGGGTTCACCACCTGTTATAACACCACTCTAGCTGGGTTCACCACCTGTTATAACACTACTCTAGCTGGGCTCACCACCTGTTATAACACTACTCTAGCTGGGTTCACCACCTGTTATAACACTACTCTAGCTGGGTTCACCACCTGTTATAACACTACTCTAGCTGGGTTCACCACCTGTTATAACACTACTCTAGCTGGGTTCACCACCTGTTATAACACTACTCTAGCTGGGTTCACCACCTGTTATAACACCACTCTAGCTGGGTTCACCACCTGTTATAACACCACTCTAGCTGGGTTCACCACCTGTTATAACACTACTCTAGCTGGGTTCACCACCTGTTATAACACTACTCTAGCTTGGGCTCACCACCTGTTATAACACTACTCTAGCTTGGCTCACCACCTGTTATAACACTACTCTAGCTTGGCTCACCACCTGTTATAACACTACTCTAGCTGGGCTCACCACCTGTTATAACACTACTCTAGCTGGGCTCACCACCTGTTATAACACCACTCTAGCTGGGCTCACCACCTGTTATAACACCACTCTAGCTGGGCTCACCACCTGTTATAACACCACTCTAGCTGGGCTCACCACCTGTTATAACACTACTCTAGCTGGGCTCACCACCTGTTATAACACTACTCTAGCTGGGTTCACCACCTGTTATAACACTACTCTAGCTGGGCTCACCACCTGTTATAACACTACTCTAGCTGGGCTCACCACCTGTTATAACACTACTCTAGCTGGGTTCACCACCTGTTATAACACTACTCTAGCTGGGCTCACCACCTGTTATAACACCACTCTAGCTGGGTTCACCACCTGTTATAACACTACTCTAGCTGGGCTCACCACCTGTTATAACACTACTCTAGCTGGGCTCACCACCTGTTATAACACTACTCTAGCTGGGTTCACCACCTGTTATAACACTACTCTAGCTGGGTTCACCACCTGTTATAACACTACTCTAGCTGGGCTCACCACCTGTTATAACACTACTCTAGCTGGGCTCACCACCTGTTATAACACTACTCTAGCTGGGCTCACCACCTGTTATAACACCACTCTAGCTGGGTTCACCACCTGTTATAACACTACTCTAGCTGGGTTCACCACCTGTTATAACACTACTCTAGCTGGGCTCACCACCTGTTATAACACTATTTTAGCTGGGCTCACCACCTGTTATAACACTACTCTAGCTGGGCTCACCACCTGTTATAACACCACTCTAGCTGGGCTCACCACCTGTTATAACACTACTCTAGCTGGGCTCACCACCTGCTATAACACCACTCTAGCTGGGCTCACCACCTGTTATAACACTACTCTAGCTGGGTTCACCACCTGTTATAACACTACTCTAGCTGGGTTCACCACCTGTTATAACACTACTCTAGCTGGGTTCACCACCTGTTATAACACTACTCTAGCTGGGTTCACCACCTGTTATAACACTACTCTAGCTGGGTTCACCACCTGTTATAACACTACTCTAGCTGGGTTCACCACCTGTTATAACACTACTCTAGCTGGGTTCACCACCTGTTATAACACTACTCTAGCTGGGCTCACCACCTGTTATAACACTACTCTAGCTGGGTTCACCACCTGTTATAACACCACTCTAGCTGGGTCCTACAACTGTAGGCTTACTTGTTTCGTTTTCTTATTTCCGTCTACATAATGTTTGGTATAATCGCCAGGTATGGTGTTGTATTGTTCTTGTTGTCGCTATGGTTTAATGAATTAAACGATTCATAACAAATGTAATGAAAGCTGTAATCATACCGCAGTTAGGAGGAAGAGCCGTGCGCGTGCCAATACCGCACCGTTCCCTTGACGAAGAAAGCTCCCATACCTCTGCTAACCAGGTTCTCTTACCGTCGATGTAACACAGCAGCCAGAGGAAGGCTATACTCGCAGCCAGGGTAGTCCACCAGTCCATGACATGTAGTCTAGCTGTCCTTTCTGTCTCTCTGCCGAGTGGACGATGCCTGATGCAATAAGGAGGCTCTGTGTGATAGTCTATAGGCATCGCACGACAGGGCAAAGTGCGCTTCCTGATCCAGGTAAACGTAGTTGTATATTGGATATTCGATGGATTCGGTTTTATCCTCAATAGCTCTTGAACCAAGCATACCATGACTATGGACATTATATATTCTGAATCAGGTTTGGATGGAGAACAATCCATGTTGTATTTATTAATTGTTTTATAAAATAAAATATGATTTTGGATTTCAATCGCACTTAAAACAAATCATGCCATTACTATGGTAATTATATATCCTGAATCAGAAGACTTAAATTCCAACAAAACAAAAGACGTGGATTTTTCTCCTCTGATTCACGTAACATCCATTTCATATTCATGGCATTTCAACATAGATCACCTAATATCCAGTATGAAACTAATGTTACCTTGGTGTTGCGGTACCATCTCACCCAGCCAAACTACAGTACGAGGTGGCGTGCTCTAAACTACCACGGCAGAGAGAGATTGCAGGTCTGCTTTACCTGTAGCTGTAATTCGCGAGACAGAGAGCTGTGTCAGGTGCCCAGAGAAGCATTGGGTCAAAAACCTGATTTAAGCATAAACTGAACATAATTCCCTTTTTTTTATGGGCTTTTCTCTCTATTCCTATTCTTACATTGAATATACGCATGAGAGTAGCATTATATTTACCAGCTATTCATTTGGGGTGGAGATCTAAGAAAATAAATTGAGTTTTGTCTACCAGATTCGCCGTATTGTGACCTTGATTTAATTCCAACACGTAAATGCGTGAAAAAAACATCAATAAAGACTAGTGCACTTTACAGTTCAAAGTGGAAAAAACATCTGCTTTGTTTTTTCTGGTATAATTAACAGCATTGTCCACATGCACTGTCATTTCTACATTGACAATAGCTAGGTAAAGGAGTAATCCTTTTGGAGACTTTTGATCCATTGTAAATACCCTGGAGATGAATGTAAAACCAGGCATATGGAAGCAAACTGAACATCATATCAACATGACGTGTATTGGGTCCCCCACAGTGAAGTAGGCTATAAATAGCTGTACCATTATTCCACCTTTTAATTGTGTGCCCTCATAATTTGTGTGGATGACATTCGGAGGAACCAATCTACAGGTCTGATCCACTTCATGTTTTAGACGATATGAGCTGGCTTTTCTCCGTTTCATTTTACAGTTTGTTTCATGTTAAATATTAGCCACCATCAGCAACATCCACATCTATATATATATATATATATATATATATATATATATATATATATATATATATATATATATAACTGTCACTTTAGTGTTAGTTGTTTTTTCAATTTGTATCTCACATATTTTTTACATTATTCCGTTCCCTTTCTTTCCTCTCGTCCTTGTAAATGGGTCGCTTGCATCAGTGTTAAGATAACGTTGTGCAGTAATTTAAGATAACGTTGTGCAGTCATTTAAGATAACGTTGTGCAGTGATTTAAGATAACGTTGTGCAGTCATTTAAGATAACGTTGTGCAGTGATTTAAGATAACGTTGTGCAGTGATTTAAGATAACGTTGTGCAGTCATTTAAGATAACGTTGTGCAGTCATTTAAGATAACGTTGTGCAGTAATTTAAGATAACGTTGTGCAGTCATTTAAGATAACGTTGTGCAGTCATTTAAGATAACGTTGCGCAGTGATTTAAGATAATGCAGTCATTTAAGATAACGTTGTGCAGTCATTTAAGATAACGTTGTGCAGTGATTTAAGATAACGTTGTGCAGTGATTTAAGATAACGTTGTGCAGTGATTTAAGATAACGTTGTGCAGTGATTTAAGATAACGTTGTGCAGTCATTTAAGATAACGTTGTGCAGTCATTTAAGATAACGTTGTGCAGTGATTTAAGATAACGTTGTGCAGTCATTTAAGATAACGTTGTGCAGTCATTTAAGATAACGTTGTGCAGTAATTTAAGATAACGTTGTGCAGTCATCTAAGATAACGTTGTGCAGTAATTTAAGATAACGTTGTGCATCAGTGTTAAGATAACGTTGTGCAGTCATTTAAGATAACGTTGTGCAGTGATTTAAGATAACGTTGTGCAGTGATTTAAGATAACGTTGTGCAGTGATTTAAGATAACGTTGTGCAGTGATTTAAGATAACGTTGTGCAGTGATTTAAGATAACGTTGGGCAGTCATTTAAGATAACGTTGTGCAGTGATTTAAGATAATGTTGTGCAGTGATTTAAGATAACGTTGTGCAGTAATTTAAGATAACGTTGTGCAGTAATTTAAGATAACGTTGTGCAGTAATTTAAGATAACGTTGTGCAGTGATTTAAGATAACGTTGTGCAGTCATTTAAGATAACGTTGTGCAGTGATTTAAGATAACGTTGTGCAGTGATTTAAGATAACGTTGTGCAGTGATTTAAGATAACGTTGTGCAGTGATTTAAGATAACGTTGTGCAGTGATTTAAGATAACGTTGTGCAGTAATTTAAGATAACGTTGTGCAGTAATTTAAGATAACGTTGTGCAGTGATTTAAGATAACGTTGTGCAGTGATTTAAGATAACGTTGTGCAGTCATTTAAGATAACGTTGTGCAGTGATTTAAGATAACGTTGTGCAGTAATTTAAGATAACGTTGTGCAGTAATTTAAGATAACGTTGTGCAGTCATTTAAGATAACGTTGTGCAGTGATTTAAGATAACGTTGTGCAGTGATTTAAGATAACGTTGTGCAGTGATTTAAGATAACGTTGTGCAGTCATTTAAGATAACGTTGTGCAGTGATTTAAGATAGAGCAGGTTAAACCTGGAGCATAGTTCATGATGACTGGACCTTTCTCAATGTTATTGATCACATTTTTTTTCCTAACCATCTTAAATAAGCACGCCCCATTCAAGAAATGTAGAACCAGGAAAAGATATAGCCCTTGGTTCTCCCCAGACCTGACTGCCCTTAACCAACACAAAAACATCCTATGGCGTTCTGCATTAGCATCGAACAGCCCCCGTGATATGCAGCTGTTCAGGGAAGCTAGAAACCAATATACACAGGCAGTTAGAAAAGCCAAGGCTAGCTTTTTCAAGCAGAAATTTGCTTCCTGCAACACTAACTCAAAAAAGTTCTGGGACACTGTAAAGTCCATGGAGAATAAGAACACCTCCTCCCAGCTGCCCACAAGATGGGAAACACTGTCACCACTGATAAATCCACTATAATTGAGAATTTCAATAAGCATTTTTCTACGGCTGGCCATGCTTTCCACCTGGCTACTCCTACCCCGGTCAACAGCACTGTACCCCCCATAGCAACTCGCCCAAGCCTTCCCCATTTCCAGTCAGCTGATGTTCTGAAAGAGCTGCAAAATCTGGACCCCTACAAATCAGCCGGGCTAGACAATCTGGACCCTTTCTTTCTAAAATTATCTGCCGAAATTGATGCCACCCCTATTACTAGCCTGTTCAACCTATCTTTTGTGTCATCTGAGTTTCCCAAAGATTGGAAAGCAGCTGCGGTCATCCCCCTCTTCAAAGGGGGGACACTCTTGACCCAAACTGCTACAGACCTATATCTATCCTACCCTGCCTTTCTAAGGTCTTCGAAAGCCAAGTCAACAAACAGATTACAGACCATTTAGAATCTCACCATACCTTCTCTGCTATGCAATCTGGTTTCAGAGCTGGTCATGGGTGCACCTCAGCCACGCTCAAGGTCCTAAACGATATCTTAACCGCCATCGATAAGAAACATTACTGTGCAGCCGTATTCATTGATCTGGCCAGGGCTTTCGACTCTGTCAATCACCACATCCTCATCGGCAGACTCCACAGCCTTGGTTTCTCAGAGGATTGCCTTGCCTGGTTCACCAACTACTTCTCTGATAGAGTTCAGTGTGTAAAATCAGAGGGTCTGCTGTCCGGACCTCTGGCAGTCTCTATGGGGGTGCCACAGGGTTCAATTCTTGGACCGACTCTCTTCTCTGTATACATCAATGATGTCGCTCTTGCTGCTGGTGAGTCTCTCATCCACCTCTACGCAGAAGACACCATTCTGTATACTTCTGGCCCCTCTTTGGACACTGTGTTAACAACCCTCCAGGCAAGCTTCAATGCCATACAACTCTCCTTCCGTGGCCTCCAACTGCTCTTGAATACAAGTAAAACTAAATGCATGCTCTTCAACCGATCGCTGCCCGCACCTGCCTGCCTGTCCAACATCACTACTCTGGACGGCTCTGACTTAGAATATGTGGACAACTACAAATACTTAGGTGTCTGGTTAGACTGTAAACTCTCCTTCCAGACCCACATCAAACATCTCCAATCCAAAGTTAAATCTAGAATTGGCTTCCTATTTCGCAACAAAGCATCCTTCACTCATGCTGCCAAACATACCCTTGTAAAGCTGACCATCCTACCAATCCTCGACTTTGGCGATGTCATTTACAAAGTGGCCTCCAATACCCTACTCAACAAATTGGATGTAGTCTATCACAGTGCAATCCGTTTTGTCACCAAAGTCCCATATATTACCCACCATTGCGACCTGTACGCTCTCGTTGGCTGGCCCTCGCTTCATACTCGTCGCCAAACCCACGGGCTCCATGTCATCTACAAGACCCTGCGAGGTAAAGTCCCCCCTTATCTCAGCTCGCTGGTCACCATAGCATCACCCACCTGTAGCACGAGCTCCAGCAGGTATATCTCTCTGGTCACCCCCAAAACCAATTATTTCTTTGGCCGCCTCTCCTTCCAGTTTTCTGCTGCCAATGACTGGAACGAACTACAAAAATCTCTGAAACTGGAAACACTTATCTCCCTCACTAGCTTTAAGCACCAACTGTCAGAGCAGCTCACAGATTAATGCACCTGTACATAGCCCACCTATAATTTAGCCCAAACTACCTCTTTCCCTACTGTATTTATTTTATTTATTTTGCTCCTTTGCACCCCATTATTTTTATTTCTACTTTGTACATTCTTCCACTGCAAATCTACCATTCCAGTGTTTTACTTGCTATATTGTATTTACTTTGCCACCATGGCCTTTTTTGCCTTTACCTCCCTTCTCACCTAATTTGCTCACAACGTATATAGACTTGTTTCTACTGTATGTTTGTTTTACTCCATGTGTAACTCTGTGTCGTTGTATGTGTCGAACTGCTTTGCTTTATCTTGGCCAGGTCACAGGTCACATTATTCAAGTGACAAGTGACATCTATGTATACAGGACAGCAGCCTCTAAGTTACAGGGTTCAGTAACTTGGTGGTAGCTGGCTAGTGATGGCTATTTAACAGTCTGATGGCCTTGAGATAGAAGCTGTTGTTCAGTCTCTCGTTCCCAGCTTTGATGCACCTGCACTGACCTCGCCTTCTGGATGATAGCGGGGTGAACAGGCAGTGACTCGGGTGGTTGATGTCCCTGATGATCTTTTTGGCCTTCCTGTGACATCGGGTGCTGTAGGTGTCCTGGAGGGCACGCAGTGTGCCCCTGGTGATGCGTCGGGCAGATCGCACCACCCTCTGGAGAGCCTTGCGGTTGCTGGCGATTCAGTTGGTATACATCTGTGTGTGTGATTGTGTGTGTGACTGCGTGTGTGCGTCCATAAGAAAAGGAGACCCAGTACCCAGTGATAACCAGTTTATTCTTAGCTCCATGTTACTGTAGGCTATGTACATAATTGACAGAGAAGAGTGAGGCACATTGTCTGAAGACTTCTACACAATATACTGGATGTATAGCACTGGTGATGCTAACACAAGGCTAAAGCATACAACATGTGATGCTAGTTCTTGGCTAAAGTATAGCATATGTGATGCTAGTTATATTATAAAGTATTGCCCATGTTAGCACAGTACCTAAGTATAGCACCGGTGATGCTAAAGCTAGGCTAAAGTAAGCTAAAGCAAAGCCAAGGTGATGTTAACAATCTGGTAAAGTATAGCACTAGCAACGCTAGGTTAAAGTATAGCACATGTGATGCTAAAGTAGCATAGCACATGCAATGCTAGGTTAAATGCTAGGCTAACACTAGGCTAAAGTAATGTGAAGCACCTTTGATCGTGGCGAGAACCCCAGCTGATTGCATACGAGTGAGTGAGGAACTAACGCGACACACCATACAGAAAGAGACAGAGAGCCGTGTCATGTTGCTGGTGACAGTATTGAACCAGTGTGTGTATTAGTGTGACAGCAGCAGATAGTTATGATATAACCTAAACCTAGTTTCTATATGGGCCAGTTTCCCAGACAAAGATTAAGCCTAGTCCTGGACTAAAAGGTGCTTTCAATAGAGAATCAACATTGAGCTTTATTTTTAGTCCAGGACTAGGTTTATCCTGTAGTGTCGGTCCGGATGAGTTAGGGTCGGTCCGGATGAGTTAGGATTGGTCCGGATGAGTTGGGGTCGGTCCGGATGAGTTAGGGTCGGCCCGGATGAGTTAGGGTCGGTCCGGATGAGTGGGGTCTGTCCGGATGAGGTTGGGTCGGTCCGGATGAGTTGGGGTCGGTCCGGATGAGTTGGGTCGGTCCGGATGAGGTAGGGTCGGCCCGGATGAGTTAGGGTCGGTCCGGATGAGTTGGGGTCGGTCCGGATGAGTTAGGGTCGGTCCGGATGAGTTAGGGTCGGTCCGGATGAGTTAGGGTCGGTCCGGATGAGTTGGGGTCGGTCCGGATGAGTGGGGGTCTGTCCGGATGAGTTGGGGTCGGTCCGGATGAGTTGGGGTCGGTCCGGATGAGTTGGGGGTCGGTCCGGATGAGTTAGGGTCGGTCCGGATGAGTTAGGGTCGGTCCGGATGAGTTGGGGTCGGTCCGGATGAGTTGGGGTCGGTCCGGATGAGTTAGGGTCGGTCCGGATGAGGTAGGGTTGGTCCGGATGAGTTGGGGTCGGTCTGGATGAGTTAGGATTGGTCTGGATGAGTTAGCCACGTTGTGATTACTTTCTAGTCGCTAGTGCATTAGTATGAATGACCCTGTGCATGTAATACATACAACCATACAGGTGTGTAAAGCCTAATCTTACAAAACAAAATTATTTTTATTTAGTACATATTATGTCCATTGTTGTATACAACATCAAAATACTAGAGTAGCACATTCTCAAGAGATTTCTTCTAACACATCTTTATATTCTAGTCTAAATAAATTCAAACCATGATTTTGACATCATTTCAGAGGAACAGGACATAATAGTTAACATAGGTCATGTATCTACCGCTCTCCCTAGGTAGAGAAGATAAGAACAGCCAGGTAGAGAAGATAAGAACAGCCAGGTAGAGAAGATAAGAACAGCCAGGTAGAGAAGATAAGAACAGCCGGGTAGAGAAGATAAGAACAGCCAGGTAGAGAAGATAAGAACAGTCAGGTAGAGAAGATAAGAACAGCTAGGTAGAGAAGATAAGAACAGCCAGGTAGAGAAGATAAGAACAGCCAGGTAGAGAAGATAAGAACAGCCAGGTAGAGAAGATAAGAACAGCCAGGTAGAGAAGATAAGAACAGCCAGGTAGAGAAGATAAGAACAGCCAGGTAGAGAAGATAAGAACAGCCAGGTAGAGAAGATAAGAACAGCCAGGTAGAGAAGATAAGAACAGCCAGGTAGAGAAGATAAGAACAGCCAGGTAGAGAAGATAAGAACAGCCAGGTAGAGAAGATAAGAACAGCCAGGTAGAGAAGATAAGAACAGCCAGGTAGAGAAGATAAGAACAGCCAGGTAGAGAAGATAAGAACAGCCAGGTAGAGAAGATAAGAACAGCCAGGTAGAGAAGATAAGAACAGCCAGGTAGAGAAGATAAGAACAGCCAGGTAGAGAAGATAAGAACAGCCAGGTAGAGAAGATAAGAACAGCCAGGTAGAGAAGATAAGAACAGCCAGGTAGAGAAGATAAGAACAGCCAGGTAGAGAAGATAAGAACAGCCAGGTAGAGAAGATAAGAACAGCCAGGTAGAGAAGATAAGAACAGCCAGGTAGAGAAGATAAGAACAGCCAGGTAGAGAAGATAAGAACAGTCAGGTAGAGAAGATAAGAACAGCCAGGTAGAGAAGATAAGAACAGCCAGGTAGAGAAGATAAGAACAGCCAGGTAGAGAAGATAAGAACAGTCAGGTAGAGAAGATAAGAACAGCCAGGTAGAGAAGATAAGAACAGTCAGGTAGAGAAGATAAGAACAGCCAGGTAGAGAAGATAAGAACAGCCAGGTAGAGAAGATAAGAACAGCCAGGTAGAGAAGATAAGAACAGCCAGGTAGAGAAGATAAGAACAGTTAGGTAGAGAAGATAAGAACAGCCAGGTAGAGAAGATAAGAACAGCCAGGTAGAGAAGATAAGAACAGCCAGGTAGAGAAGATAAGAACAGCCAGGTAGAGAAGATAAGAACAGCCAGGTAGAGAAGATAAGAACAGCCAGGTAGAGAAGATAAGAACAGCCAGGTAGAGAAGATAAGAACAGCCAGGTAGAGAAGATAAGAACAGCCAGGTAGAGAAGATAAGAACAGCCAGGTAGAGAAGATAAGAACAGCCAGGTAGAGAAGATAAGAACAGCCAGGTAGAGAAGATAAGAACAGCCAGGTAGAGAAGATAAGAACAGCCAGGTAGAGAAGATAAGAACAGCCAGGTGGAGAAGATAAGAACAGCCAGGTAGAGAAGATAAGAACAGTTAGGTAGAGAAGATAAGAACAGTTAGGTAGAGAAGATAAGAACAGCCAGGTAGAGAAGATAAGAACAGCCAGGTAGAGAAGATAAGAACAGCCAGGTAGAGAAGATAAGAACAGTTAGGTAGAGAAGATAAGAACAGCCAGGTAGAGAAGATAAGAACAGTCAGGTAGAGAAGATAAGAACAGCCAGGTAGAGAAGATAAGAACAGCCAGGTAGAGAAGATAAGAACAGCCAGGTAGAGAAGATAAGAACAGCCAGGTAGAGAAGATAAGAACAGTCAGGTAGAGAAGATAAGAACTAGCCAGGTAGAGAAGATAAGAACAGCCAGGTAGAGAAGATAAGAACAGCCAGGTAGAGAAGATAAGAACAGCCAGGTAGAGAAGATAAGAACAGCCAGGTAGAGAAGATAAGAACAGCCAGGTAGAGAAGATAAGAACAGCCAGGTAGAGAGCAGAGGAATAAGAACTAGCCAGGTAGAGAAGATAAGAACAGCCAGGTAGAAGAGAGCAGAGATAAGAACAGCCAGGTAGAGAAGATAAGAACAGCCAGGTAGAGAGAGCAGAGAAATGGGAGGGAACTAGTTAGGTAGAGAAGATAAGAACAGCCAGGTAGAAGATAGAGAAAGTCAGGAGAGAAGATAGTTATCAGGTAGAGAAGATAAGAACAGCCAGGAGAGAGCAGAGAAATAGGAGAGAACTAGTTATGAGAAGATAAGAACAACAGCCAGGTAGAGAAGATAAGAACAGCCAGGTAGAGAAGATAAGAACAGCCAGGTAGAGAAGATAAGAACAGTCAGGTAGAGAAGATAAGAACAGCCAGGTAGAGAGAGATAAGAAATAGGTAGAGAAGATAAGAACAGCCAGGTAGAGAAGATAAGAACAGCCAGGTAGAGAAGATAAGAACAGCCAGGTAGAGAAGATAAGAACAGCCAGGTAGAGAAGATAAGAACTAGTTATGGTAGAGAAGATAAGAACAGCCAGGTAGAGAGAGCAGAGAAATAGGAGAGAACTAGTTATGGTAGAGAAGATAAGAACAGCCAGGTAGAGAGAGCAGAGAAATAGGAGAGAACTAGTTATGGTAGAGAAGATAAGAACAGCCAGGTAGAGAGAGCAGGAACTAGTTATGATAGAGGAGAGAGATAACTAGTTATGATAGAGGAGAGAGATAACTAGTTATCATAGAGGAGAGAGAACTAGTTATGATAGAGGAGAGAGAACTAGTTTTGATAGAGAGAGAAATAGTTATGATAGAGGAGAGAGAACTAGTTATGATAGAGAACTAGAGAGAGAAACTAGTTATGATAGAGGAGAGAAGAAATAGTTATGGTAGAGAAGATAAGAACAGTCAGGTAGAGAGAGAGAACTAGTTATGATAGAGGAGAGAGAACTAGTTATGATAGAGGAGAGAGAACTAGTTTTGATAGAGAGAGAAATAGTTATGATAGAGGAGAGAGAACTAGTTATGATAGAGGAGAGAGAACTAGTTATGACAGAGGAGAGAGAACTAGTTATGGTAGAGGAGAGAGAACTAGTTATGGTAGAGGAGAGAAAACTAGTTATGGTAAAGGAGAGAGAACTAGTTATGATAGAGGAGAGAGAACTAGTTATGGTAGAGGAGAGAGAACTAGTTATGGTAGAGGAGAGAGAACTAGTTATGGTAGAGGAGAGAGAACTAGTTATGATAGAGGAGAGCGAACTAGTTATGGTACAGGAGAGAGAACTAGTTATGGTAGAGGAGAGAGAGAGAGAAATAAAGAGTGAGGAAGAGGAGGAGGAAGAAGAGGAAGAGGAGGAGGAAGAGGAAGAGGAGGAGGAGGAAGAGGAAGAAGAGGAGGGTCTCGCTGGCAGATGAAGGGGTGAGGCTTCCAGGATTGGCTCAGAGAAGAAGAAGTAAGAAGAGGGAGAGGACAAGGTGCCAGCGTTACTTTCCTACAAAGAGATGCAACGTAGAAGAGGAGAGAGGGAGTGAGAGAGAAGAGGAGAGGGGGAGTGAGAGAAGAGAGGTGGATGGAGAGAGAAGATGAGAGGTGGATGGAGAGAGAAGAGGAGAGGGGGATGGAGAGAGAAGAGGAGAGGGGGATGGAGAGAGAAGAGGAGAGGTGGAGAGAGAAGAGGAGAGGTGGATGGAGAGAGAAGAGGAGAGGTGGATGGAGAGAGAAGAGGAGAGGTGGATGGAGAGAGAAGAGGAGAGGTGGATGGAGAGAGAAGAGAGGGGATGGAGAGAGAAGAGGAGGGGGATGGAGAGAGAAGAGGAGAGGTGGATGGAGAGAGAAGAGGAGGATGGAGAGAGAAGAGGAGAGGTGGATGGAGAGAGAAGAGGAGGTGGATGGAGAGAGAAGAGGAGAGGTGGATGGAGAGAGAAGAGGAGAGGGGGATGGAGAGAGAAGAGGAGAGGGGGATGGAGAGAGAAGAGGAGGATGGAAAGAGAAGTGGAGAGGTGGATGGAGAGAGAAAAGGAGAGGGGGAGTGAGAGAGAAGAGGAGGATGGAGAGAGAAGAGAGGGGGAGTGAGAGAGAAGAGGAGGATGGAGGTGGATGGAGAGAGAGGGAGAGACAGCAGTCATTAATGAAGTCAATAATCCTATCTGTGAACTTCTAACTAGAAAGACTTCTATATCAAATACCTATTAAAAATACAAACCTGCTTGGAAACATTTTGTCACTCATTTGAATATGCCTATATAATCATTCCTGTTTCATTACATGGGGCCTTTATTAAGGCAGTGCTCCCTCTTGACGACATCAATGAATAAAGAGGAGGAGGAGGAGGAGGAGGGGGAAGAGGAGGGGAGGACGGGGAAGAGGAGGAGGAGGAGGGGGAAGAGGACTGGTAGGTGGAGGGGGAGGAGGAGGGGGAAGAGGACTGGTAGGTGGAGGTGGGAGGAGGAGGGGGAAGAGGAGGAGGACGGGGAAGAGGAGGAGGAGGGGGAAGAGGACTGGTAGGTGGAGGGGGGAAGAGGAGGGGGAAGAGGACTGGTAAGTGGAGGTGGGAGGAGGAGGGGAAAGAGGAGGAAGAGTTGTGGACTCACATTACTGCCTGGGGTCGGACTCAGTGGTCATGGTGACGTAATTGGTTGGCAACAACCCCGTGACCCCGTTGACCTCTCCAATCCACCAATCAGGGTTGTCACTGTCCATAACGTTGATCAGCTGACAATTGGAGAAGCTCATCAAGTCCTAATTGGCTGCTGTGAAGTTGTACCTGGCGATGACCTGGCACAATGGGGTCAAGGGGCGGGGTCAGAGATGCAGGAGGAGGAGTTAGGGACGTCAGTGAAATAGAAGGGAAAAAATGAGAACTCTGCTTTGTATTCACCCCCCTCCCGCAGGGTACAGAGGGGTTACAGAGGGGTTATAGAGGGGTTATAGAGGGGTCACACCCAGGTTATAGAGGGGTTACAGAGGGGTTATAGAGGGGTTATAGAAGGGTCACACCCAGGTTATAGAGGGGTTATAGAGGGGTTATAGAGGGGTCACACCCAGGTTATAGAGGAGTCACACCCAGGTTATAGAGGGGTTATAGAGGGGTCACACCCAGGTTATAGAGGGGTCACACCCAGGTTATAGAGGGGTTATAGAGGGGTCACACCAAGGTTATAGAGGGGTTATAGAGGGGTCACACCCGGGTTATAGAGGGGTTATAGAGGGGTCACACCCAGGTTATAGAGGGGTCACACCCAGGTTATAGAGGGGTTATAGAGGGTTATAGAGGGGTCACACCAAGGTTATAGAGGGGTTATAGAGGGGTTATAGAGGGGTTATAGAGGAGTCACACCCAGGTTATAGAGGGGTTATAGAGGGGTTATAGAGGGGTTATAGAGGGGTCACACCCAGGTTATAGAGGGGTTATAGAGGGGTCACACCAAGGTTATAGAGGGGTTATAGAGGGGTCACACCCAGGTTATAGAGGGGTTATAGAGGGGTCACACCCAGGTTATAGAGGGGTTATAAAGGGTCACACCCAGGTTATAGAGGGGTTATAGAGGGGTCACACCCAGGTTATAGAGGGGTTATAGAGGGGTTATAGAGGGGTTATAGTGGGGTCACACCCAGGTTATAGAGGGGTTATAGAGGGGTTATAGAGGGGTCACACCCAGGTTATAGAGGGGTTATAGAGGGGTCACACCCAGGTTACAGAGGGGTTATAGAGGGGTTATAGAGGGGTCACACCCAGGTTATAGAGGGGTTATAGAGGGGTCACACCCAGGTTATAGAGGGGTTATAGAGGGGTTACACCCAGGTTATAGAGGGGTTATAGAGGGGTCACACCAAGGTTATAGAGGGGTTATAGAGGGGTCACACCCAGGTTATAGAGGAGTCACACCCAGGTTATAGAGGGGTTACAGAGGGGTTATAGAGGGGTCACACCCAGGTTATAGAGGGGTTATAGAGGGGTTATAGAGGGGTCACACCCAGGTTATAGAGGGGTTATAGAGGGGTCACACCAAGGTTATAGAGGGTCACACCCAGGTTATAGAGAGGTTACATCCAGGTTATAGAGGAGTCACACCCAGGTTATAGAGGGGTTACAGAGGGGTTATAGAGGGGTCACACCCAGGTTATAGAGGGGTTATAGAGGGGTTATAGAGGGGTCACACCAAGGTTATAGAGGGGTTATAGAGGGGTCACACCCAGGTTATAGAGGAGTCACACCCAGGTTATAGAGGGGTTACAGAGGGGTTATAGAGGGGTTATAGAGGGGTCACACCCAGGTTATAGAGGGGTTATAGAGGGGTCACACCAAGGTTATAGAGGGGTCACACCCAGGTTATAGAGGGGTCACACCCAGGTTATAGAGGGGTTATAGAGGGGTTATAGAGCCCTCAGAAAGTATTCATACCCAGGTTATAGAGGGGTTATAGAGGGGTCACACCCAGGTTATAGAGGGGTTATAGAGGGGTTACACCCAGGTTATAGAGGGGTCATACCCAGGTTATAGAGGGGTTATAGAGGAGTTATAGAGGGGTCACACCAAGGTTATAGAGGGGTTATAGAGGGGTCATACCAAGGTTATAGAGGGGTTACACCCAGGTTATAGAGGGGTTACACCCAGGTTATAGAGGGGTTATAGAGGGGTCATACCCAGGTTATAGAGGGGTCATACCCAGGTTATAGAGGGGTTATAGAGGGGTTACAGAGCCCTCAGTAGTATTCATACCCAGGTTATAGAGGGCTTATAGAGGGGTTATAGAGGGGTCACACCCAGGTTATAGAGGGGTCACACCCAGGGTACAGAGGGTTACAGAGCCCTCAGAAAGTATTCATACCCAGGTTATAGAGGGGTCACACCCAGGTTATAGAGGGGTCACACCCAGGTTATAGAGGGGTCACACAGCCCTCAGAAAGTATTCATACCCAGGTTATAGAGGGGTTATAGAGGGGTCATACCCAGGTTATAGAGGGGTCACACCCAGGTTATAGAGGGGTCACACCCAGGTTATAGAGGGGTTACAGAGCCCTCAGAACGTATTCACACCCAGGTTATAGAGGGGTTATAGAGGGGTCACACCCAGGTTATAGAGGGGTTATAGAGGGGTCACACCCAGGTTATAGAGGGGTTATAGAGGGGTTACACAGCCCTCAGAAAGTATTCACACCCAGGTTATAGAGGGGTTATAGAGGGGTCACACCCAGGTTATAGAGGGGTTACAGAGGGGTCACACAGCCCTCAGAAAGTATTCCCACCCAGGTTGCATAGGGGTTATAGAGGGGTCACACCCAGGTTATAGAGGGGTTACAGAGACCTCAGAAAGTATTCACAACCAGGTTATAGAGGGGTTATAGAGGGGTCACACCCAGGTAATAGAGGGGTTATAGAGGGGTCACACCCAGGTTATAGAGGGGTTATAGAGGGGTCACACCCAGGTTATAGAGGAGTCACACCCAGGTTATAGAGGGGTCACACCCAGGTTATAGAGGGGTTATAGAGGGGTCACACCCAGGTTATAGAGGGGTCACACCCAGGTTATAGAGGGGTTATAGAGGGGTTATAGAGCCCTCAGAAAGTATTCATACCCAGGTTATAGAGGGGTTATAGCGGGGTTATAGAGGGGTTACACCCAGGTTATAGAGGGGTCACACCCAGGTTATAGAGGGGTTATAGAGGGGTCACACCCAGGTTATAGAGGAGTCACACCCAGGTTATAGAGGGGTTATAGAGGGGTCACACCCAGGTTATAGAGGGGTCACACCCAGGTTATAGAGGGGTTATAGAGGGGTTATAGAGCCCTCAGAAAGTATTCATACCCAGGTTATAGAGGGGTTACAGAGCCCTCAAAGTACATACCCAGGTTATAGAGGGGTTATAGAGGGGTCACACCCAGGTTGCATAGGGGTTATAGAGTTGGTCACACCCAGGTTATAGAGGGGTTACAGAGCCCTCAGAAAGTATTCACACCCAGGTATAGAGGGGTTATAGAGGGGTTATAGAGGGGAGGGGTCACACCCAGGTTATAGAGGGGGTTATAGAGGGGTTATAGAGGGGTCACACCCAGGTTATAGAGGAGTCACACCCAGGTTATAGAGGGTTATAGAGGGGTCACACCCAGGTTATAGAGGGGTCACACCCAGGTTATAGAGGGTTATAGAGGGGTTATAGAGGGGTCACACCAAGGTTATAGAGGGTTATAGAGGGTTATAGAGGGGTCACACCGGGTTATAGAGGGTTATAGAGGGGTTATAGAGGGGTCACACCCAGGTTATAGAGGGTCACACCCAGGTTATAGAGGGGTTATAGAGGGTTATAGAGGGGTCACACCAAGGTTATAGAGGGGTTATAGAGGGGTTATAGAGGGGTTATAGAGGAGTCACACCCAGGTTATAGAGGGGTTATAGAGGGGTTATAGAGGGGTCACACCCAGGTTATAGAGGGGTTATAGAGGGGTCACACCAAGGTTATAGAGGGGTTATAGAGGGGTTATAGAGGGGTCACACCCAGGTTATAGAGGGGTTATAGAGGGGTCACACCCAGGTTATAGAGGGGTTATAGAGGGGTTATATAAGGGTCACACCCAGGTTATAGAGGGGTTATAGAGGGGTCACACCCAGGTTATAGAGGGGTTATAGAGGGGTTATAGTGGGGTCACACCCAGGTTATAGAGGGGTTATAGAGGGGTTATAGAGGGGTCACACCCAGGTTATAGAGGGGTTATAGAGGGGTCACACCCAGGTTACAGAGGGGTTATAGGGGGTTATAGAGGGGTCACACCCAGGTTACAGAGGGGTTATAGAGGGGTTATAGAGGGGTCACACCCAGGTTATAGAGGGGTTATAGAGGGGTTACACCCAGGTTATAGAGGGGGTTATAGAGGGGTTTACCAAGGTTATAGAGGGGTTATAGAGGGGTCACACCCAGGTTATGAGGAGTCACACCCAGGTTATAGAGGGGTTACAGAGGGTTCAGAGGGGTCACACCCAGGTTATAGAGGGTTATAGAGGGGTTATAGAGGGTCACACCCAGGTTATAGAGGGGTTATAGAGGGTCACACCAAGGTTATAGAGGGTCACACCCAGGTTATAGAGAGGTTACATCCAGGTTATAGAGTCACACCCAGGTTATAGAGGGGTTACAGAGGGGTTATAGAGGGGTTATAGAGGGTCACACCCAGGTTATAGAGGGGTTATAGAGGGTTTATAGAGGGGTCACACCAAGGTTATAGAGGGGCAGAGGGTCACACCCAGGTTATGTCACACCCAGGTTATAGAGGGGTTACAGAGGGTTATAGAGGGGGTTATAGAGGGTCACACCCAGGTTATAGAGGGGTCACACCCAGGTTATAGAGGGGTCACACCCAGGTTATAGAGGGGTTATAGAGGGGTTATAGAGCCCTCAGAAAGTATTCATACCCAGGTTATAGAGGGGTTATAGAGGGGTCACACCCAGGTTATAGAGGGGTTATAGAGGGGTTACACCCAGGTTATAGAGGGGTCATACCCAGGTTATAGAGGGGTTATAGAGGAGTTATAGAGGGGTCACACCAAGGTTATAGAGGGGTTATAGAGGGGTCATACCAAGGTTATGAGGGGTTTTAAGAGGGTTACACAGGTTACAGAGGGGTTATTCATACCCAGGTTATAGAGGGTCATACCCAGGTTATAGAGGGTTATAGAGGGGTTACACAAGTATTCATACCCAGGTTATAGAGGGGTTATAGAGGGGTTATAGAGGGGTCACACCCAGGTTATAGAGGGTCAAGCCTAAGAGGGTTACAGAGCCCTCAGAAAGTATTCATACCCAGGTTATAGAGGGGTCACACCCAGGTTATAGAGGGGTTATAGAGGGGTCATACCCAGGTTATAGAGGGGTCACACCCAGGTTATAGAGGGGTCACACCCAGGTTATAGAGGGGTTACAGAGCCCTCAGAACGTATTCACATCCAGGTTATAGCGGGGTTATAGAGGGGTCACACCCAGGTTATAGAGGGGTTATAGAGGGGTTATAGAGCCCTCAGAAAGTATTCATACCCAGGTTATAGAGGGGTTATAGCGGGGTTATAGAGGGGTTACACAACCCTCAGAAAGTATTCACACCAGGTTATAGAGGGTTACAGAGCCCTCAAAGTATTCATACCCAGGTTATAGAGGGGTTACACAGCCCTCAGAAAGTATTCACACCCAGGTTATAGAGGGGTTATAGAGGGGTCACACCCAGGTTATAGAGGGGTCACACCCAGGTTATAGAGGGGTCACACCCAGGTTATAGAGGGGTTATAGAGGGGTCACACCCAGGTTATAGAGGAGTCACACCCAGGTTATAGAGGGGTTATAGAGAGGTCACACCCAGGTTATAGAGGGGTCACACCCAGGTTATAGAGGGGTTATAGAGGGGTTATAGAGCCCTCAGAAAGTATTCATACCCAGGTTATAGAGGGGTTACAGAGCCCTCAAAGTATTCATACCCAGGTTATAGAGGGGTTACACAGCCCTCAGAAAGTATTCACCCAGGTTATAGAGGGGTTATAGAGGGGTCACACCCAGGTTGCATAGGGGTTATAGAGGGGTCACACCCAGGTTATAGAGGGGTTACAGAGCCCTCAGAAAGTATTCATACCCAGGGTATAGAGGGGTTATAGAGAGGTCACACCCAGGTTATAGAGGGGTCACACACCATGATTTTAGACATATTTACAAATGTATTCAAAATGAAAAGCTGAGTCAATAAGTATTCAACTCCTTTGTTATGACAAGCCTCAATAAGTTCAGGAGTAAACATTTGCTTAACAAGTCACATAATAAGTTGCATGGATTTGGTAGATGAGTGAAACAAAAACGAATACATTGAATACTCCTTTGAGCATGGTGAAGTTATTAATTACACTGGATGGTGTATCAATACACCCAGTCACTACAAAGATACAGGCGTCCTTCCTAACTCAGTTGCCGGAGAGGAAGGAAACTGCTCAGGGATTTCACCATGAGGCCAATGGTGACTTTAAAACAGTTACAGAGTTTAATGGCTGTGAGAGGAGAAAACTGAGGATGGATCCACAATATTGTAGTTCCTCCACAATACTAACCTAAATGACAGAGTGAAAGAAGGAAGCCTGTACAGAACAAAAATATTCTGTTTGCAATAAGTCACTAAAAGAAAACTGGTAAAAATGTCTAAAGAAATTAACTTTGTCCTGAATACAAAGCGTTACATTTGGGGCAAATCCAATACAACACATTACTGAGTACCACTCTCCAATACAACCCATTACTGAGTACCACTCTCCAATACAACCCATTACTGAGTACCACTCTCCAATACAACACATTACTGAGTACCACTCTCCAATACAACCCATTACTGAGTACCACTCTCCAATACAACCCATTCCTGAGTACCACTCTCCAATACAACCCATTACTGAGTACCACTCTCCAATACAACCCATTACTGAGTACCACTCTCCAATACAACCCATTACTGAGTACCACTCTCCAATACAACCAATTACTGAGTACCACTCTCCAATACAACCAATTACTGAGTACTACTCTCCAATACAACCCATTACTGAGTACCACTCTCCAATACAACCAATTAATGAGTACCACTCTCCAATACAACCCATTACTGAGTACCACTCTCCAATACAACACATTACTGAGTACCACTCTCCAATACAACACATTACTGAGTACCACTCTCCAATACAACACATTACTGAGTACCACTCTCCAATACAACCCATTACTGAGTACCACTCTCCAATACAACCCATTACTGAGTACCACTCTCCAATACAACCCATTACTGAGTACCACTCTCCAATACAACCCATTACTGAGTACCACTCTCCAATACAACACATTACTGAGTACCACTCTCCAATACAACACATTACTGAGTACCACTCTCCAATACAACACATTACTGAGTACCACTCTCCAATACAACCCATTACTGAGTACCACTCTCCAATACAACACATTACTGAGTACCACTCTCCAATACAACACATTACTGAGTACCACTCTCCAATACAACCCATTACTGAGTACCACTCTCCACTACAACACATTACTGAGTACCACTCTCCACTACAACACATTACTGAGTACCACTCTCCAATACAACACATTACTGAGTACCACTCTCCAATACAACACATTACTGAGTACCACTCTCCAACACAACACATTACTGAGTACCACTCTCCAATACAACACATTACTGAGTACCACTCTCCAATACAACACATTACTGAGTACCACTCTCCAATACAACACATTACTGAGTACCACTCTCCAATACAACACATTACTGAGTACCACTCTCCAATACAACACATTACTGAGTACCACTCTCCAATACAACACATTACTGAGTACCACTCTCCAATACAACACATTACTGAGTACCACTCTCCAATACAACACATTACTGAGTACCACTCTCCAACAAAACACATTACTGTGTACCACTCTCCAATACAACACATTACTGAGTACCACTCTCCAATACAACCCATTACTGAGTACCACTCTCCAATACAACCCATTACTGAGTACCACTCTCCAATACAACCCATTACTGAGTACCACTCTCCAATACAACCCATTACTGAGTACCACCCTCCAATACAACCCATTACTGAGTACCACCCTCCAATACAACCCATTACTGAGTACCACTCTCCAATACAACCCATTACTGAGTACCACTCTCCAATACAACCCATTACTGAGTACCACTCTTTATGTTTTCAAGCATGGTTGTGGCTCCATCTTGTTATGGGTATGATTGTCATCGGCAAGGACGAGAGAGTTTTTTAGGATGAAAAGAAATGGAATAGAGCAAAGCACAGGCACAATCCAAGACGAAAACCTGGTTCAGTCTGTTTTCCACAAGACACTAGGAGACAAATGCACCTTTCAGCAGGACAATAACCTAAAACACAAGGCCAAATATACACTGGAGTTGCTTAACAGGACAACATCGAATGTTCCTGAGTGGCCTAATTATGGTTTTGACTTAAATCTACGGCAAAACTTGAACATGGCTGTCGAGCAATGATCAACAATCAACTTGAATTTTAAACATGTGCAAATATTGCACAATCCAGGTGTGGAAAGCTATTTTACCCAGAAAGACTCACAGCTGAGATCGCTGCCAACGGTGATTCCAACATGTATTGACTCAGGAGTGTGAATACTTATGGAAATGTGATCTTTGTACAGTATATTTCATTTTCCATCATTTCAAAAACATGTTTTCACTTTGTCATTATTGGGTATTGTGTGTAGATGGGTGATAATTGTTATTTATTTCTTAGATTTTGAATGCAGGAATAAGTTGAGGGGTATGAATACATTCTGAAGGCACTGTAACTGCTTTAATGTCTTTGGACCCCAAAGAGTAGCTGCTGCCTTGGCAGGAACTAATGGGGATCCATAATAAACCCCAGGAAGAGTAACTGCTGCCTTGGCAGGAACTAATGGGGATCCATAATAAACCCCAGGAAGAGTAGCTGCTGCCTTGGCAGGAACTAATGGGGATCCATAATAAACCCCAGGAAGAGTAGCTGCTGCCTTGGCAGGAACTAATGGGGATCCATAATAAACCCCAGGAAGAGTAGCTGCTGCCTTGACAGGAACTAATGGGGATCCATAATAAACCTCAGGAAGAGTAGCTGCTGCCTTGGCAGGAACTAATGGGGATCCATAATAAACCCCAGGAAGAGTAGCTGCTGCCTTGGCAGGAACTAATGGGGATCCATAATAAACCCCAGGAAGAGTAGCTGCTGCCTTGGCAGGAACTAATGGGGATCCATAATATACCCCAGGAAGAGTAGCTGCTGCCTTGGCAGGAACTAATGGGGATCCATAATAAACCCCAGGAAGAGTAGCTGCTGCCTTGGCAGGAACTAATGGGGATCCATAATAAACCCCAGGAAGAGTAGCTGCTGCCTTGGCAGGAACTAATGGGGATCCATAATATACCCCAGGAAGAGTAGCTGCTGCCTTGACAGGAACTAATGGGGATCCATAATAAACCCCAGGAAGAGTAGCTGCTGCCTTGGCAGGAACTAATGGGGATCCATAATACACCCCAGGAAGAGTAGCTGCTGACTTGGAAAGGAACTAATGGGGATCCATAATAAACGCCAGGAAGAGTAGCTGCTGCCTTGGCAGGAACTAATGGGGATCCATAATAAACCACAGGAAGAGTAGCTGCTGCAGGAACTAATGGGGATCCATAATAAACCCCAGGAAGAGTAGCTGCTGCAGGAACTAATGGGGATCCATAATAAACCACAGGAAGAGTAGCTGCTGCCTTGACAGGAACTAATGGGGATCCATAATAAACCACAGGAAGAGTAGCTGCTGCAGGAACTAATGGGGATCCATAATACACGCCAGGAAGAGTAGCTGCTGCGTTGGCAGGAACTAATGGGTATCCATAATAAACCACAGGAAGAGTAGCTGCTGCCTCGGCAGGAACTAATGGGGATCCATAATAAACCCCAGGAAGAATAGCTGCTGCAGGAACTAATGGGGAACCATAATAAACCCCAGGAAGAGTAGCTGCTGCAGGAACTAATGGGGATCCATAATAAACCCCAGGAAGAGTAGCTGCTGCCTTGGCAGGAACTAATGGGGACCCATAATAAACCCCAGGAAGAGTAGCTGCTGCCTTGGCAGGAACTAATGGGGATCCATAATAAACCCCAGGAAGAGTAGCTGCTGCCTCGGCAGGAACTAATGGGGATCCATAATAAACCCCAGGAAGAATAGCTGCTGCAGGAACTAATGGGGATCCATAATAAACCCCAGGAAGAATAGCTGCTGCCTTGGCCAGGAACTAATGGGGATCCATAATAAACCCCAGGAAGAATAGCTGCTGCCTTGGCAGGAACTAATGGGGACCCATAATAAACCCCAGGAAGAGTAGCTGCTGCCTTGGCAGGAACTAATGGGGATCCATAATAAACCCCAGGAAGAGTAGCTGCTGCCTTGGCAGCAACTAATGGGGATCCACAATAAACCTCAGGAAGAGTAGCTGCTGCCTTGACAGGAACAAATGGGGATCCACAATAAACCCCAGGAAGAGTAGCTTCCTCTTTAGTGGGTAAAGAGGGGTATAGTGTGATATATAGGGTATAGTGGGGTATAGAAGGGTATAGAGGTTATAGTGGGTATAGTGAGTAAAGAGGGTATAGAGGGTATAGAGGCTATATAGTGTATAGAGGGGTATAGTGGGGTATAGAGGCTATATAGTGTATAGAGGGGTATAGAATAATATAGTGGGTATAGAGGATATAGAGTGGTATAGAGTGGTATAGTGGGTAGAGGGCATAGAGGAGCATAGAGGCTATAGAGTGGTATAGAGTGGTATAGTGGGTATAGTGGGTAGAGGGTATAGAGGAGATTTGAGGCTATAGAGTGGTATAGAGTGGTATAGTGGGTATAGTGGGTAGAGGCTATAGAGGCTATAGAGTGGTATAGAGTGGTATAGTGGGTATAGTGGGTAGAGGGTATAGAGGAGATTTGAGGCTATAGAGTGGTATAGAGTGGTATAGTGGGTATAGTGGGTAGAGAGTATAGAGGAGATTAGAGGCTATAGAGTGGTATAGTGGGTATAGTGGGTAGAGGCTATAGAGGCTATAGAGTGGTATAGAGTGGTATAGTGGGTATAGTGGGTAGAGGGTATAGAGGCTATAGAGTGGTATAGTGGGTATAGATTGGTATAGTGGGTATAGAGTGGTATAGAGGCTATAGAGTGGTATAGTGGGTATAGTGGGTAGAGGAGCATAGAGGCTATAGAGTGGTATAGTGGGTACAGTGGGTAGAGGGTATAGAGGCTATAGAGTGGTATAGAGTGGTATATTGGGTAGAGGGTATAGAGGCTATAGAGTGGTATAGTGGGTAGAGGGTATTGAGGCTATAGAGTGGTATAGTGGGTATAGTGGGTAGAGGGTATAGAGGCTATAGAGTGGTATAGAGTGGTATAGTGGGTAGAGGGTATAGAGGCTATAGAGTGGTATAGAGTGGTATAGTGGGTAAAGGCTATAGAGGCTGTAGAGTGGTATAGAGTGGTATAGAGGCTATAGAGTGGTATAGTGTGGTATAGTGGGTAGAGGCTAGAGGCTATAGTGTGGTATAGAGTGGTATATTGGGTATAGTGGGTAGAGGGTATAGAGGATGTTAGATGCTATAGAGGCTATAGAGTGGTAAATCAAATCAAATCAAATGTTATTTGTCACATACACATGGTTAGCAGATGTTAATACGAGTGTAGCGAAATGCTTGTGCTTCTAGTT